>NC_133332.1:56623927-56638266 GCF_042186555.1 Aquarana catesbeiana
AACTTTCATGTAAAAGAGCCAAGAGCTGAAGAAACCTTTTGTCTCCATACTCAAACCGGCTTCCAAACACCACTGAGCAGATGACATTTGAAACTGCCTTGGCAAAATAGAAATTTGGATTCACAGACTGACCTGTAAGATAGAGATAGTAAAGACTTAACAAACCATAATGCCTCGTACACATGGTTGGATTTTCTGATGGAAAATGTCTGATCGGAGCGTGTTGTTGGACATTCCGACCGTGTGTGGGCTCCATTGGACATTTTCCATCAGATTTTCCAACACACAAAGTTTGAGAGCAGGCTATAAAATTTTCCGACAACAAAATCTGATCGCGTCAATTCCGACTGTGTGTGGCCAGTTCCGATGCACAAAGTGCCACGCATGCTCAGAAGAAATTCCGAGACGGAACAGCTCGGTCTGGTAAAATTAGCGTTCGGAATGGATACAGCACTTTCGTCATGCTGCAATGTAAAAAATGGTTTAATACAGCGCACTCTCTTCTTCTTTATAATGTGAAAAGAATGAAGTAGTTTTGCTGCCTTTATTCACACAGACTTCTCACAAACTTCTTTCTTCATTATTTATTGTGATTCCCTCAATATATTTTGATTTGTCACATCTGACCAATTTTTTTTTGTTTGTTTTTAATTGTAAAAAAAAATTTTTTCAAGGCTGTTTTTTTTTTTTTTAATTTTGTATGCTTTTTAATAAAGAATATTTTTGTGTGTGTTTTGTGCAATACACAACACAAGACAAACCTTAATGTCAGGCAAAACTCTCCTAATCTTGTTACAATATAGGCCTCAATCTAGAAGCAGTATAGGCCCAAGTTTAGATCTTACCTTCGTTATCACAATCAGCGCCTCCTATACTCCTTCCTCCGCTCACAGATCGTACGTACTACGCACGCGTGTTACGCTTTATACACACTGCGCATGCATGTAACTCTGCCCGCCCCTGACATTCTTTCTAGTCTATTCCCCGCCGCTTTTCGTTTGGCGCAGTGGGGGAAGAGCACATGGCGGAGACACAGCAGGTGCATGCTAATTATAGCAACGAGGAGGAGGGGGAGGAAAGCCCGGAGACGGAAATGTCTGGATCCAGAAGGAGACGATTAAAGGCATCAAATATGTCCTTTGGGGAGATGTTGGAGATGGTCGACATCCTGAAGAAGGCCGACTATGATGGAAAGTATGGACCTTACCCCAACCCCAATGTCAGAAAGGCCAAGATCATGGCGAAAGTGGTCAAAAGTCTGCACCAGAATTTCGGGGTACGACGATCGAAAGATCAGCTCAGGAAGCGGTGGTCGGACCTGAAATTAACAGAGCATGAGCAGTACAGAAAGATCCGGAGAGTGCTGCAAAAAAGTAAGTAGTTGTGCTGTGTTCCTATTCTTTTTATGTTTGTTACGTTCGTGCTGATCCATGTGCTTTTCTGAACTGTTGTACAGTTTAAAATGGCAACTTTCATGTTCATGGGCACATTATTCGTTCATATCAAACATTTTTATTTCGGTCTATAAAACACCATTGTTTTGGCCATATGCATTTGACCACATTTTTTAGGGCCTACTTGTCTGAAAATAATTTGGTTGTGTAGATGGGTTTGTTACTAGAATGAAATGCAAACTAGATTCTGTGTAAGGAGAGGACACTCAGCAGCTGTTTACACATCTGGACACTGGAGCACTAGTGTGGGACACAAGAACACCCTTTTTATTAGGGGGTCCACACAGGTGCTCCAGTGTATACTATAGGGGGGTCTCCATCTTTGAAGCTTGTACAAAACAGGTAAAGTATTGAAGTTTGACAAAGGACCCAAAACATTCTACATCTTGGAACTCTGCCAAAATCAACAATTGTACCCCACTTCCAAGCAATGTTTCATATTTATAGTTCTGCCATCAAATATATGTGTGCTAAGTATACCATTTTTTTTCACATAGGGGAGAAAAGACTCGGAGGACACCCCTCATCCGAGGAGACCAAAGATACCCCACCTCTGGAAGAAGGGGAAATCCCACAAAGACAAACAGAGCAGGAGGAGGAAGACATGGTGGAAATTGTCACCACAACAGGCGAGTGTCTGCGACCACAGGCTCAGGTAAGAGATGGATGCTGGCATATTTATAATACATTTTTTTTTGGTTTCTATCTTTTTAGGTGATCGTGATGTTGTGGATCCAGATCCTTTCACCTCTGAAAGTGCCCAGATCCTGATTGGTGAGATCATGGGGTGTAATGTTGTATTGGAAAACATCAATAAAAACATCAATGATGTTATTCAAAAAAATAAGGACATCATTGATGTTTTGGGGAGAGTTTAAAACCCCTCCAAATCCCTTTCTTTTATGGTGTGCTACAATTTTAAAATTTTTTGTTGAATTGTAGAAAAGCCAAATTTTGAAGAGGCACACAGTGTGTCAACATGTGCTATCTGCCATCACGGGAGATCAATGGACGTGTTTTGGGGGTGCAACCCCTTCCTTAATAATAAAGTAGCTGAGAGGAAGGGGTTGCTCCCCCAAAACACATCCCTTGATCCCCCATGATGGCAGCTAGCACATGTTGACATCCGTAAATTGGTGTGCATCTTCAAAATTTGGCTTTTCCTGGGGTGACTTCACCCCATCTGAACGCAATATCAAACACAGTTCCTAAATACTCATGTCTGATATTGCCTTCAAGTTCTACCAAATGTGAACTTTGTAAATTCAAGATTTGTGTCTTTCTTGTTGGTGTGAAACATGCCTGTTTTATCTTAAATGGACATTTCTACTTTTTCTAATGCCACCCCAAAAATTGTTATACAACAAACATGTTGGTTTGTTTTAATAACCTTGTCAAAATGCACATGTGATTGTGCAGGTATTAAAAAGATTGTTAATCAAGAATGCGTGGATTGTCTCAACGCTACAACACTTTTGTGATGCTCTAATTGCTGCTTTCTGTGACAATGGGTGTTATTTCATAAGGGCAAATCCACTTTGCACTACAAGTGCAGTTTCAAGTGCACTTGTAGTGCAAAGTGTCTTTGCCTTTAGTAAATAACACCCAACAGTGCTTTGTATAAGGTTACACAATCACGCCATTTTCAGGACTCCACACATTTCTGTCAGGGTCAGCTAAAACAAACACAAGCAGTAAATGTCACCAAAGATTTGCTTAATTATTTTTTTTATTTGATAAAGGTTTCACACATTGTCTGGCATATTGATAGCCCCCCTACCCGCAAAGAATTCAAGGTATCTTAGCCGGACATCACGGGCACTCAGGGAGGGCAAGCCAGGACGGCCACTTTCAAGTGCCGTCAGGGTTGGTTCATTTTGAATTCCAGCTTCAGGCCCAACTGAGCCAGCATAGTTGGCAGAATGTTGCCGTAAAAAGTTGTGTAGAACACAGCACGCCAGGATAATGCGATTCAGTTTATACTCCGCCATATGTATGGGTGTAAGAAATAGGCGGAACCGGCTGGCCATGATTCCAAACATGTTCTCCTCCATGCTTTTGGCCAGCTGGTAATTAAAAACCCTTGAAAATAGACAAATTGGCCAGTACACCCTGCAATTTTACAGCTTCCTAGCTCAATTTTTTGTGGGCAAGGCTCAATACTTATCAGCACCCCCTTTTATTCTTGAACAAAATATTCAAGCTATGTTTGTTTATAATGATCTCTGTTAGGTCATTTGAACTATACCGCATATATGCGTATCTTGTTTTATTTAATTATGATACTATACTAGCCTCAAGGCCTGGAATAACTGAAATCCAATTCATATCTGCTTTTTATTGTATAGTTTTATAAAACCTCTCAATAAAGTTCTTGTTAAATAAAAAAAATACATTAAAAAATTGTCACCAACCAAAAAAGTACACTTGCTAATATGACATGGTAGTCTCCTTTTTTAATAGACAGTTTCTTTTTAACTGACCACTTTAAATTCACCTTAACAGTGCTATCCAGCTATTCTTTTTCCTGCGTCTGCAATTGCAAAATTCCACAAAAGGAAAAGCAGGTGAGTATTAAATGGTTGGGGGTTGGATATACACTTTGTCACTTTTCCCTAAACTCTCTGATGGTCACTGTGGTGTCTATTCCTCACTGCACCTGAATTTTATCATTATTCAGTCATTAATAGAATACAGGTTGTGGTGTGTAGCCTGTGGTGTCCTACAGAGTAAACTCTAATTCTGCACTGTGATTGGAGGGGAGGCTTGACAGTTTCATATGACAAGACTCTCTACCTAACCTAACTCTAACTAATCTCTTTTTTTTATTTTATTGGAGTTTTTTCAAATATAAGCAATAAAAAGGATACAAGTGGTGAAAGACATATACCGTAGGTATATGAACAATCTTATTTACAAAAATGAGGCTTTACTTGCTTTAGAGTCAAGAAGCAAGCTCTAAAAACATTTGTAAAAATAATCAATGCGCTTTATTAATGTTCAGTGTTTTTGGTCATACAACTGCTTTATAAATGTCCTCCTATGTGCTTTACTTACAGTTGGTTTTCCTAAATTCTTCTGTAAGGAAATAGGCCTCTTCCTGGATTCTTTCTTCAATGCTTTTTTTACCCATTCTAAAATTTCGGAGGGTCATCAGAGAAAATCGCCGTAGCTGTTTCCAACGTTCCCCGTTACTGGAGACCACTCCTAAAAATGATGTATGGCACCAATGAAACGCAACTATTTACTACAGAATCTAGGAACCACAGCTTTAACCAAAAGCTTTTCATTAGATTCTCATAACTTGTCTCTCTGAATATGGCTAAATTACAATTTTTTTTATTGGGCAGGCATGTTAAATCAAAGGGAACCAAGGTGAGTAGAATACATTTACAGGGGACTAACTAGAGTCAACGTGGCCACAGCTAATTAAAGCTGAACTCTAGGCCAGCCCTCAAAATTTCTACTCGCCTGCTTACATTAGTGGAAATAAACTGAGGGAGAGTGTGGAGCTGCATCGAAGGGGGCGGGGCAGGCGCCCCTGACAGGTGGGGTTGAACGGGAGCTGATTCTCCTCCCAGCATCTGCCCAATATCATTCTCTTAGCAGGGCCTGGCATACAGTGGGAGTCAGCAAAGAACTAGATGAATAAAGTATGATGACTGCGCTTAGGACAAGTGTAAAGGTATGCAGCCCCCCTAAAGAAACTCCCCAAGGTGTTTCAGAATTAAGTATATATATATAAATGGGGTAATGGCACTCCCTAAAGTTTGGTTGGGCAGGTGAGTGATATAGAGTACCAATAATAATTGGGACCGATATACATGCTCCACGGCGAGTAGCCCCACCTAGGTAGGTTGTATAAATAGATACCAAACAACCGCGTCCGTGAATGTGCAAATAAAAATAGGGAATAATAAGAAATAATATAGTAATGAAAATTGATAATGAAAATTATTAGTGATAGTGTTGGTAGACATGCCTACCCTAATTAAACATACATTCCATGTGAGCGCAACCGTAAGTGGTGACTTAATTGATATACCAATCGTATACGTGTACACACTCCAAAAGTAGATAATACTGTGCCTGTGACTAAAAACAAGTGTTGATACCTCAAATGGACATAGGTACCAATAAACCTATAAGTGTCTATACAGTTGAGAGCCTAAATATAAATTAATTGAGCACCCAAATACATATTAGGCCTCTACCAAATTATAGATCTTCAACCATATACATTAAACAAAATTATTTAAACCTTAGTTAGTTGTTAATCACTTTTTAAGAGTGTTTGTAAACAGTCCACAATTATTAGACAGTCCGTAGTTGCGAGAAAGTCTTCAATGTGGTAAAAAATAGATCATAATAACCAAACACAAAAATCAAACGAAAAAATATGAATAAAAATAAAAATCGTGACTTGAGTGTATTCAACGTCCTTGGTGACTTTGTGCTCCCCCTCAAGGGTCCCCACTCACCAGATCCATTCACCCCAAAGGGGTCATTCGCATATGGATGTGACCTCTACGATCTCCCTGCCGGCGTGGTGGATGGATTTCCCAGGATGGTCCTCAGCATATACAGGATGATGAAGCTTTGTCACTCATGTAGAAAAAAGGAATGGTGGACTCCCATAGTGTAGTAATTAAAATTATATTTATTCCAACATAAAATTCTTTCATTAAAAATACTATAGTCCAGGTCAGCTGGCTATAGTAGTACAGCAGCAAAAAAATCTAAATGTATACGCACACCATGGGCATAGGTATGCACCTATATGTGCCTAGCACAACTGCTCTCATAGATAAAAAGTTTCCTTCCTTAACTTTTTATCTATGAGAGCAGTTGTGCTAGGCACATATAGGTGCATACCTATGCCCATGGTGTGCGTATACATTTAGATTTTTTTGCTGCTGTACTACTGTAGCCAGCTGACCTGGACTATAGTATTTTTAATGAAATAATTTTATGTTGGAATAAATATAATTTTAATTACTACACTATGGGAGTCCACCATTCCTTTTTTCTACATGAGTGACAAAGCTTCATCATCCTGTATATGCTGAGGACCATCCTGGGAAATCCATCCACCACGCCGGCAGGGAGATCGTAGAGGTCACATCCATATGCGAATGACCCCTTTGGGGTGAATGGATCTGGTGAGTGGGGACCCTTGAGGGGGAGCACAAAGTCACCAGGGACGTTGAATACACTCAAGTCACAATTTTTATTTTTATTCATATTTTTTCTTTTGATTTTTGTGTTTGGTTATTATGATCTATTTTTTACCGCATTGAAGACTTTCTCGCAACTACGAACTGTCTAACAATTGTGGACTGTTTACAAACACTCTTAAAAAGTGATTAACAACTAACTAAGGTTTAAATAATTTTGTTTAATGTATATGGTTCAGGATCTATAATTTGGCAGAGGCCTAATATGTATTTGGGTGCTCAATTAATTTATATTTAGGCTCTCAACTGTATAGACACTTATAGGTTTATTGGTATCTATGTCCATTTGAGGTATCAACACTTGTTTTTAGTCACAGGCACAGTATTATCCATCTTTGGAGTGTGTACACGTATGCGATTGGTATATCAATTAAGGCACCACTTACGGTTGCGCTCACATGGAATGTATGTTTAATTAGGGTAGGCATATCTACCAACACTATCACTAATAATTTTCATTATCAATTTTCATTATATTATTTCTTATTATTCTCTATTTTTATTTGCACATTCACGGACGTGGAGGGAGAGTTGTTACTTCACGGTTGTTTGGTATCTATTCATACAACCTACCTAGGTGGGGCTACTCGCTGTGGAGCTTGTATATCGGTCCCAATTATTATTGGTACTCTATATCACTCACCTGCCCAACCAAACTTTAGGGAGCCCCATTACCCCATCTATATATATATATAAAGAACTAGATGAAGTGGGGCTGCCAAAGTTTACTTTTCCTAATAACAAACTGGTGATTGGTTGCTCAGACCACTTGTTCTTTTTTCTGCCCTCGCTCCTCTCTAACACTTACAGTACATCCTGAGACCGGTAGAGAGAGAAGGCTGCATGTGGTATGTTCCCGGTCTTAGGCAGTTCACATCCAAAAGAAGGCACTGTGAAAAGGACAGCTTCATAATCTAAGTTGTTCTTACCATGTCCTCCAGAGCTTATCCTTTCCAGTAGAGGCATGCGTCCCCGAGCACTAAAATCATCTGCTTTATCAATAAGGGCCTCCTTGACTGCATCACAGCTGCACAGAATTACAACTTTTTCCATGCCCATATGAATGGTATAAACTGGGCCGTACTTCTCACTCAGCTGCAGGACAAATAAAATTTTAAATGCAATTTTTTTCTTTGAAATTTTATGACATGTCGGTGTTCTAAAATCTCAGAAAGGTGCCTCCCAGTGCAGCGTATTCCACTTAAGAACCAGGTCACCCAACAGAGCCACATTAGTGGCTGTTATTACTAACAACTCACAAACTGTGGCTGTATTTGTCAGTTGTTCTCTTTTTTTCCAGGGACAGTCTTAGATTTTGTGATGATCATGATTTTCTAGCTATTGAAGTTTAACTTAAAAAAATCAACTTTGGCTCCAGTGGTTATGCTTACAACTGTCATAACAATGGCCTCCCACCCCCCACCCAATACTTGCCTTTTTAGGTTCCCTTCAGAGTCTCTTTACCTGCTGTTTCATTTTCCTTTCAATCCCTTAGCCACAGCTAAGTATGGGTTCTACATAATGAAGAGCTGGCTGCTGAGACAGAGGAAACCAATTAGCACCTTTGCTTCACACAGGTCCAATCCTCCATGACAACCACCCCAACCATGAAAAAATGTCCCTACGTTGGCGGTGTCAATAAAGAGAAAAAAAGTCCCTACATCGGTGGTATTACTAAAAAGAAAAAATGTCCCTACATCAGAGGTAACATAGAAGAAAACACCACCACAAAGGTCCCCCTCCTCGTGTAAAGCTCTACCCTGAACCCTGGCCTGTCCCCCTTCCCCACTTCAAAGCTTATCCTTCATCCCCCTCCACGAGTAAAGAGCTCCATTCCCCCCTCACTATAAAGCTTCCCACAGCTACTAACCAGTCCTCAGTGCAAGAGGAGCAGCTTCTAGGAGGTTGGGCTGTCATGACTCATGATCTGTATAAGCACTTGTTCCTCTATAGCATGACAGCCCAGCTTCTTTCATAGACAGAAGCTGACACAGGAAGCTCGCTTCTGTTTTTAGAACAAGTGACAGTCCTGAGTGTAGGGCAAGACCCAGAGATAGTGATACTAAATACCACAACACTGGATGAAAAAAAGCCCTGCTAACAGAAATGACACTGCAGTCACTCCAGTCAGTGGGAGGCAGGAAGAAGGGAGCTGCTACAGCTCCCAACACCCCACCTACATAGAGCCATGGCACCTGAGGCATGTTCCCCTTCTGCCCCCCTGGTCTTGGCCCTGATTCCTTATTGTAAATTTCCCTTGTATTCTTGTTTTGGTGACAACCCTAACATTTTGGATTTTGCATCACTTTTAGTCCTTAGGTCAGTGAGCACCAGGACATACAGAAAGAGTGAATCTACCCAGCAAGTAAACAAAAAGCAATGAAAACTTACTAACTCTTTCCCATGCTATCGAAAATTTAAAAAAACAATGATTTTTACATACACTTTAACTTAAGTTTAGGTACGAAAACTATAATTAAACTATATTCCACCAAATTCCCTTGCAAATCCAGATAATACCTTCAACAGCAGTTAAATCATCACTGTGCTGACCATAGCCTGTGCCAAGAATGGATACTTAGGAGGGGCACAGCAGGCCCACCAACTACAGGCTGCCTGCAGAAAAGTACAGGAGGAGGTGGATACAAGACCGGTCATTCTGCACAAGATGTGAGAGCAGCAGTGACTGGAAACTTATTACGGGAAGCTCCTGCAATGAAGCAAAGTACCAGAGTTTAATGCTGAATTATTGGACAAATCAGGAAGAAATACACCAAGCACATCGCAATTAAAGTCAGAATATACATACCTCTTGTAACTAAGCAAAAACATTTTGCCTGGATTTTAATTTTTTTAAATATTTTTAACAGAAGGTGATTATCAGTAAAAATGATGACTGCATAGAATTAGTTACAGAAAGCTAGCAGAGGGAACACTAGGAGTCTAGTTATTAAATATTCATTGGACAAATATCACAAGCATTCCTCCAGCCTGCTCCAATATCCCTGTATTTTCTTTAATATGATTACAGTATTTTCTAATGCCGTGTACACACGGGCGGACTTTTCCGTGTGTGGGCTTCATCGGATTTCCGATGGACCTTTTCGGTCGAAAAATCAGATGGACTTTAGATTTGAAACATGTTTCAAATCTTTCAGAAGGATTTGAGTCCGGTCGAAAAATCCGCTCATCTGTATGCTAGTCCGACGGATGAAAACCGACGCTAGGGCAGCTATTGACTACTGGCTATGAACTTCCTTATTTTAGTCTGGTCGTAAGTCATCACGTACGAATCCGTCGGACTTTGGTGTGATCGTCTGTAGCCAAGTCCGTTCATTCAAAAGTCTGTCGGAAGTCTGTCAAAAGTCCGTTGGAAAGACCATCGGACCTTTGATGCCGTAAAGTCCGCCCGTGTGTACACGGCATAAGACCTTTAGCTCTATCTAGTGGCCAAAATATGGTTATTTTTATGAAATACCCCTATCAGAAAAATTAACGCGTGTTGGCCACTAGATATGTAATCTAGTAATGATATGTAATAATTAGTCTTAGGGAAAATGAATGCAGGCTTGGAGAATGCTTATGGCATTCATCAAATAAATGTTTTTTAAATAGACCCCTAGGAGAAGGTTGAGGTTTCAAAAAAACCTTTTGTGACATTCAAAATCATAAGATGTA
Organism: Aquarana catesbeiana; assembly: GCF_042186555.1. Taxonomy (NCBI): domain Eukaryota; kingdom Metazoa; phylum Chordata; class Amphibia; order Anura; family Ranidae; genus Aquarana; species Aquarana catesbeiana. The sequence goes on from NC_133332.1 coordinate 56,634,297, forward strand.
TTTAGGAAATAACTTTTGCTCCTCTTAATTAAAAATCAAATTGCGATCACTGCAACATGTTATGTTGTGATTCAACAGACTGCACAGTGACAGCATGGATTATATAAACTAATGCTTTATACCTGCCAAGCTGGTAACTGATATCTTTAATCAAACTTGGAAACTTACCTTATTGAGTGACTTGAAGAGGTCTTTTCCATTTAATTGCAGAATGTTCCCAATAATGGGCAACGGGGTGGGCCCCGGTGGCAGCCTACCTTTGCTTTGATGCTTCCTGGCATGTGTGATACTTAAGATGAGGAAGATCAAACAGACAATTAATAACAGCGTGCTTGTACTCAAGATCTCCATGTTGGCACTATGCTCTCCTGCAATGGAGCTAATCATATTTCAGTCTACTACAGGCTTTTTTATAACGGGAACACCTCAGTGGGGATGAAATTGGCTCACTAAATAGATTACCCAAGAGCCAGCTATCTTTTGGCATTGCTGATATCTACTGTAAACTCTTGTACACTAAAGTCTCTCAGGGTCACATGTTTACCTGTACTAATAATATTAAATCAAATTACCTTGTTTGACTTTTTCTATCAGGTGAATAGGATGCTTTCATTGGATAATATGAATATAATATAATATTGCAGTTAAATGACTGCCAAGGCTTCTACTTGATTTGTGGACTGGCTCATGTTTTAGGACACTCCAGTCATGCATGAAAATCTGGAATCTGAAACGCCTTCAGTCTAGGTTCACATCTTGATGCATTTTTCAGGTACGTTTTGCAGTGCATTTTGCATTTTTAAACCAGCGTTTGTATGTGTTTTTGCATGCAGTTTTAATACATTTTGCTTTTTACGATTTATTTTCTTTAAACGCACTGTAAACACACTGTATATAGCTGGTTGCTAAGGATGGGGACGGGAAGCTGGCCACCGCGTCCTTAACAACTGATGAGTCATCAGCTATTAGCTGGCTTCCCCGCTGAAAGCTGAATGTAAAAAAAATAAAAAAAATTCCTGGCCACAAAATGTATGGAAAAAATGGAGTAGGGTTCCCCCCCAGGTCAAATATCAGGCCCTTCGGTCTAGTATGGGCTTGGACGGGACCCACCCCCATCAAAATGTAAAAAAAAAAAAAATTTACCCCCAAAATACATACCAGGCCCTTACCAGAGCATCCCGGCCGGCAGGTCAGGGAAGGGAGGGACAGCTGACAGCTGATGACTCATCGGTTGTTAAGGACACGGCGGCCCCCTGCTTAGCAACCAGCTATATACAGTGTTAAAATAAAAAACGCAAAACACATCAAACATCACATCACAAACACAATACTTGCGTTTCTGGTGCGGTTCCATTGAAGTCTATTACTCGCAAATCTCCGGAAAAAAAGTCCCCGACACTTTCCAAAAATGCACCGGCTGCAAAATGTGTAGAAGTGAACTTGTACCATAGGAAACCATGTTAAATGGACTGTAGTGCGTTTATGCAAACTGCAAAATGCACTAAAAAAGCATAGGTGTGAACCTATAGGGTCAATGTAGGAAAGGGTTAGAACCTCTGCCTGGTTTTATTGTTGTCTGTATTACTTATTGGGAAGGTCTTTCTTCACTACCTATTTCAGTGTTGGGGGTTAAGAGGGAGATTTAGGGGCTCAGTGAAACAGGGACCAAAGGAAAAGTTCTCTCTTATGAACAAAGCCAATAACAAAAAAATAAATAAATCATGTACAATCACGACAGATTAAAATACCTGTAAGGATGGGTTTACGATCCGTTATTTTAAGAAGTTTAAAGAACAGCTAACACCAAAGTTATGCTCATACATGAATGGGTTAGGAGAAGGCTTTGAGATGAGGAGGGAATCACTACTAGCCTCTATTACAGTTATACCCAAAGAGGGAAAAGATACAACCCTGTGCTCCAGCTATAGACTGTAAGAGAAGCTCAGTTTGAACCAGAAGGCTATTACATGTTCATGCACATAATTATGAGCAAAGGCCTATTTAAAGTGGTTGTAAACCTGCATGGAGAAAAAAAAAAAAAGACCTGCAAGACAAAGGCATAATGAACTAGTATACATAGCATACTAGCTCATTATGTAATACTCACCTGAGATCAAAGCCCCCACTGCGGTGTCCGGACACAGCACCGGCCAGTGACATTTCTCCCCGGAGTTACTTCAGGGTATCGTGGCTCCGGCACTGTGATTGGCCTGAGCTGCAGTGGCGTCACTCCCGCGCATGAGTGCAGGAGCCACCAGTAACGGTACACTCACTGAAGCAAGCACCACGTACGTGCATTGCTTCAGTGTGCATGTGCCAATGATGTCAGCACATGCAGATACAGGGGATATCTCCTAAACCATGCAGGTTTAGGAGATATCCGGGGTAGCTACAGGTAAGCCTTATTATAGGCTTACCTGTAGCAAAAAGTGGATTGTAGGGGTTTACAACCACTTTAAGCTGAACTATGGCATGAACAGATTAAACTCTGGATTCCCGCCTACCTATTGTGACCTTGGCTTGTACTCTGATTCTGCTCCTGTCTTGTGATTCTAAGCCCTGCTGCCTGACTGTGTACCGACTCCGGCCTGTATCCTGACTCTGCCTCTGTCTTATGTTCCTGTACCTTCCCTGCCCAGCTGTTGATGACCTTTTGGCTTGAGTTCCGCTAGGCCCCTGCCTGCTGATCAAGCTTCATCGTGTTCCAGTTCCTGGTTCCTGCCTGGTGATCCAGGGTCATCTGTTTCCTGCAAACCTCAACTGGTGCTGCCTGCTATACCGACCCTCGTGCCACTCTGTGTCTTCACACCTCCTGTCATTACTACCAGGGATATTGGACAAGAGGTGCAAGAGAAGCCCGCTCTACAGCTCGATCTCCACCAGTTACCTGACACAGACCAATATCACTGTTGAATGCAGATACAAAATTGTTTTCAAAGTTTTAGCCACCAGGATGAAATATCTGATGCCTGCCTGCATACATACCGAAAAGGTCGGGTTTGTCCAATGGAGGGAAGGTACAATGGGGTGAGAACACTACTCCTGTCGCATTAACTTTGCGGAGAAAAATCCTCAGCTCTATTCCCATCAATAGATGCCGTAGAAGTCATTCAACAGGGTAGACTGGGGATTTATGATGATTACACTAAAGGCAATAGAAAAGGGCCCGACGATGGTCCAATGTATTAAAACATTATATAACCACCCCACAGCGACAGTAAAAATGAATGGGACCTTGTCCCCACCCTTTCTAAATGTTTAACGGAACAAGGCAGGGGTGCCCTCTTTCACCCCTACTATGGTTTAATGTAGGGAGGATGAGGTAAAGAGCGGTCGCAGTTAGCTGCCTCTGTCGGCCAGTATCTCAATACCCCATGCAAGGGAGTAACAACCCCTAAAGAGGGGGGGAGGGGGGACTATTGCGGTACTAGGTGTAATCAAAAGTACAATGAAAAGGGATAGAGAAAAAAAGCAATGATATAATATAAAAATTCCATTTTAATAGAAAACATAGTTAAAAGATTGTAACAGTGTCACATACAGTTGTAATTTAAAAACGGAAGCAGTCAATACAACCAATTGGATTACAACCCATAGTGATAGTAGACACAAATAGAGCTTGAATTCTCGACCGGTTTCGCGGTTTTACCGCTTCCTCAGGAGAGCAATATCTGTGGTGCAACATACAATAATTATAGTGAGTACAACACACAAAGGTTACATAGTAACATTATCAATGCAGCAAACATTTAAACAAAACATTGCACAATTATATACAATTTGGGTAGGAGAAGGATGAGCTCACCCGTTCTATAGTTCCCTGTGGGTGTACACGGCCCCAAGCGATTCCCCCTGCGGCGAACACAGGGGATAACTAAACAGCCTCTGAATAAATAAATTTAAGATGATAAAGTAAGATAGGTCAATGGACTGGGGAATCAATCAAAAAGAAGGGTAAGGTGGGGGGGTG
>NC_133332.1:59222716-59412716 GCF_042186555.1 Aquarana catesbeiana
GGCTATAGATTTACGTTAGGTGAGGTGTGTGCTCCTTGTCAGGGTACTCACCAAGGCCAAGATGCCGTGTGCGCAGTACTGCTGTATCGGAGCGCTATTCTACCGCGCAGGCGCACAGGAAAGTGCCGATACAGGCATGTCCGGCTCTTGCTATTTCTCTGACACTCCTTATCTCCAGTGGTTCTAGCTAATCGGTACTGTGCAAAGCAAAGTGAGAGATGGTTGCAGGATGGAGGTTAATCATAAGTAAGGTATGCAGCAGCCATACAAAAGTGTCTACATTAAAACATAAAACTGAGGAGTCAGAATTAAGTGGACTCTTGGAGCATGAAGTACAAGCTATCTTGGGATGACCAGTGGTACCAATGGGCATAAGATTGTCTGCAGATCATTAGATGCCACTGCTTCTGGTAGTGTGAGAGATCGTTTAGTCTCAGAAGACACAGCAAGTGTGTAATGTGTCCACCCTTCCTTCATATATGGCCCTCCATCTCCAACTTTAAAGTCACCCACTCTCCGAGAGTAGAGTCTTACACAATAATGAGAATGAACAAGCCCAAAATAACTACTGTATATGCAAGATGAATGGAAACCTTTAACCGTTAGGCTTTAACTGTGCTGTAATCCAATGGTTCTGAGTTGTCCAAAAGAACATAAAGCGCATTTAAAAGACTACCAAAAAGAACCCAATTCAAAGAAAATCTCAATTACGAACAGGATGAATAATAATATATTGTAATTTGTCCTATAACATACAGATAGTTTAAAACTGGTTATTCTTATTGCAGCTACTAAATGTTTTTTCCATAACTTTTCCGCCATCTGCCTAGACCTCATCAAAAAGCATCAAAGGATCTCTTCTCTTTTGTAATGGAGAAGGTCAAGGAGCATGAAGAAACCCTGGACCAGAACTGTCCCAGAGATTTTATTGACTGATCTTCTAATAAAGATGAAAGAGGTAAGATTTGCTCAGTTACAAATCACATGCCACTAGGCTTTTTATACAGAAATGGAGATGATGAAATTTCTGTTTCCCATAGAAATTTCACACAGCCAGATGTCCCGACAAAGCTATTGCCAGAGGAGAGTACACAAAGGAGCCCCACATGTAAAGAATGGAGCTGTAATACACAGGGAGAAAAGTGGAGTTGGTAAAGGTAAGTATAAAAAAACAATCCAAACTGGAATTCTGCTTACAGCTGACCTTGACCTTGGTTACATATATTACAAATAATAAACAATCAATCACCATAAAAATGCACGAACATTAATCACCAAACAGAAAACAATATTATAAAACATAAACAAACATTTTTTGTAAAAGGACATACAGGGATGAGAGGACATACAGGGATGAAGTTCTGATATGACTTCAGCACCAATTTATGCCACTCAATATATACTTAGTACACTAAAGCCCCAAACACAAGCAGTATAATAAGAAAAAATTATTGATACGTGTGTGGAGCACTGTCAAAGCATGCGAAATGACATGGGATCGGTCAAAAATCAACCATATCCCGCAGTATCACTGCACCTGAAGATTCAAGAGCGTTTGTTATATTTAAAAATAAAATGTGATCCTTTACAATCATTTTTAGATGCTGCCATGATCGCTGCCCCAGATTTCCTGTTTCAGGGTGGCTCCTTTCACTTTCCTTTCACGAAAAGCTTGGTTTTCGCCAACGTTACTAACAAAATCACCAATACCTTCTAAGTGTACGATTTGGGTGAGTGGTCTACTTATTCTAACTTACCTGTTGCTCCTAACTTTTAACCCACGATGACCTTGCCGGGTCTCACATTATCCCACACCCTCCTGAAACCTTTGAGACCTATACACATTGGGCTCTACATTAGGTGGTACCTAGAATTGCAGACTCCATCTTAGACTGGTATGTTGTCTCTTCCAGACTTTGCTTCAATGATGCTCCTTTATATTCCTGTATCCCTGATCCTGATTTTGATCTGCAACTGTGTTTCATTGTAGATTATTGTATAGCAGAAATACCCTACATGGAATGCCCCTAAAGAAAGGACTCTTTCCTGGTCCTGAAATGCGTCTGACTAAGTACATAAGGAACTGTATATACATATTCTGTTCTGCCTTTTGTTTTTATGTACTTTAGTCATGGTGATGTATGCATCACACTTTTTATACTAATAAATATATTTCTATTTTTCCTATATTGTGTTACTGTCTACTGTCCCATAGTATATTTTTGGGGGATACTTTCCTTATATGATTCTAATATCAGGATATTGGCAACCCTTGAGTCTACTTGAGTGGATTTCTACAATTATTCTATTACTGAGGGGTCTGCACTGGGAAAAAGGAGGGATTCTACTACTGAGGGGTCTGCACTGGGAGAAGGGAGGGATTCTACTACTGAGGGGTCTGCTGGCAAATCAATGCCGGAACACAGACTTTGGGGGTTAAACCTTTCGAGAAACATAATATGCATTGAAAAGTTTTTTCTCTATCTTATCTTCTTAACATTTGGTAGTCATATCCCCAAAAAATCTGAGAAGTATCTTTTTTTTTTTTTTTTTATCTCATGGACGAAATGTGAGAAATAACATATATATCATACAATCATTCCATAAACACATACCATATACACTGCATATATAATTTGAGGAAAATATGCTTATAAAATAGTTTACCATTTCCCAATAAAAAAAAAAAAAAAATATATGTCCCCAAATTTCAATTTAAAAATCTGGTCACCTTAGCTTAGGATGGCAAGGCACCTGCTCCTCCCTCCTCCTTCCTTCCTTCTAGAGGCTAATTGGAGAACAGACTGATTGGAGACTGCACTGTCCACTGTTAACACTTTCCTTTGAAGACTGGAAGTTCAGAGAAGAGCCAGCAGCAAGTTGTAGGAATTTTAACATGTACAGTATTGTGAAAAGTTTTAGGCAGATATAAGGAAATGTTGTAAAGTAAGAATGCTTAAAAAAAATGTATATTTTAATTGTTTATTTTTATCAATTTACAGAATGCAAAGTGAGCGTAAAAAAAAATTGAAATCAAATCAATGTTTGTTGCGACTTGGCTTCTTCAAACCCACATTAATTCTTAAGCCCCATACACACGATCAGACTTTCCGACGGGAGATGTTGGATGTCAGGCTGTTGGTGGAAAATCTGACCGTGTGTACGCTCCATTGGACAATTGTTGTCGGACTTTCCGCCAACAAATGTTGGCTAGCAGGTTCTCAAATTTTCCATGGACAAATGTCTGTTGTTGGATTTTCCGAGCGTGTGTACACAAGTCCGTCGGACAAAAGTCCAAAGTACAAACACACATGCTCGGAAGCAGAAGTGGTCAGTCTTGTAAACTAGTGCTCATAATAGAGATTAACATTCGTGACGTGGAAAATTATGAAATCTCCAAATGCAGCGCACATTCTCTTTTTCTTAAATGGGATAATAATGAAGCTGCTTTGCTGGTGATACTGATGGAGTTATTGCAAACGAAGTTTCAAAGGCTTTTTTTTTCTAGTGATATCAAGAATAATATTTTTATGTTTTTTTTTTTTATTTGGGCAAGTTACCACAACACTATTATCTTGTAGTTTTTAAGATCAAAGATCTTGAAATTGATTGTCCCTGGTCAATTTTAGATTTTTTTTTTTTTAAATGTAACTGCCTACTCCCAAACTGTCATTTGAAGTAAAATACATGGAAGTATTATTCTACACAATTTTTTTTATTGTGCATTAAAAAAAGAAAACAAATAAAATTAGACACGCTATCTGCCAATAGAACTTAACCAAAAAGTGCATTCTATGCTTCCAAAAATATAGAAAATATACCAAATCAAATCATTATTCAGCCAAAAAAATAATGTCAAAGCAATAACTCCAAGGCCAATAATAAATAACACTTTATTTCCTCCGATTCCGCAACATGTCTGGTTGACGAACGGCCGTTCAGAAACAAACTTAAAAGCACGAAATGAAAAGTGCGAACTGAAAAGTGCTAAATGAAAAACGCGAAAAGAAAAGCGCGAATCAACACTCACCAAACTTCTACTAACACAAAATTAGCAGAAGGAGCCCAAAGGTGGCGCTAAAGAGCTGAAAATCCACATAATACGTCTAGTACGTCACTACGTTTGTAATTGTTGCCAACAATTGTGTGGCCGTGTGTATGCAAGACAAGTTTGAGCCAACACCCTTCAGACAAAATTCCACGGTTTTGTTGGCTAACAATCCGATCGCATTTTGTAGGATTAGAGTCAGGTGTGTGATTAACCAATTATACCAAGCAGGTTGCTAATGATCATCAATTGCATATGTATGTTAAAACACAGTCATTAACGTAAACAGAATTATCTGTGTAGGAGACTTAAAACCAGGAGAGGAAAGGTCAAACTCTGCTACTAAGGTGAGTTTGTGGAGACAGTGTCATCTCACAGGTCATACACCATGGCAAAACTGAGCACAGCAACAAGACACAAGGACTCGCATCAGCAAGGTCTCTCCCAGGCATAGGTGTGCGCAGCCTATTGCATTAGTGTGTGCACCCCAAAGCTCAAACACATACGCCTTTCTCTGCAGCCTCAGCTGCACAGGACAGGGAATGAATGGGAAGTGAACTGTGCTGAGCGGTTTCCTGTTCATTCACAAACTGAAGCATAGTAAACACTCTTTCCCCCGCTCTCCATCCTGAAACATCCCGCGCAGCAGCTGAGGGGAGAGGAGAGAAGAGGAGGGAAGCCAGCAGCACTGCAGGGGGGGGGGACACCCAGGGATTAGGGGGAGTCGGACACTGCACAGAGTGGTAAGGGCATGCCCAAGCACACCTGGCACACCCCCTGCACACACCTATGCTCCCAGCCAATGACTTTAAAGCACACTAGGGTTTCAAGATGTACTGTTCAAGTTCTTTTGAAGAAGTACAAAGAAACAGGCAATGTTGAGGACTGTAGATGCAGGGTTCATCCAAGGAAACTCAATGCAGCAGATGAAAGACTTATTCCCCTTTGACATTGGAAGATGTCCAGCAGTGCCATCAGCACAGAACTGGTGGAAACCAGTGGGGCCAGTCTGGCTGGAAGTGGCCTTCGTGGAAGTATTGCGGCCAAAAGGCCATACCTTCGACATGGAAACAAGCAGGAAATGCATGAAAACATAGGAACTGGTGCGCAGAAAAATGGCAGCTGGTGCTCTGGACTGATGAGTCAAAATGTGAAATATTTGGTGGTAGCAGGAGGCAGTTTGTTCTCCGAAGGGCTGGAGAGCAGTACAATAATGAGTGTCTGCAGGTAACATTGAAGCATGGCGGAGGTTTCTTGCAAGTTCGGGGTTGCATTTCTGCAAATGGGGTTGGACATTTGGTCAGGATCAATGGTGCCCTCAATGCTGAGAAATACAGGCAGATACTTATCCATCATGTCATACCATCAGGGAGGCGTGTGATTGGCCCCAAATGTATTCTACAGCAGGACAACGACCTCGAACATAGAGCCAATGTCATTAGGAACTATATACAGTGTAAAGAAGAACAAGAAGTCCTGGAAGTGATATCTTGGCTCCCACCTGAGCCCTGATCTCAACATCATCGAGTCTGTCTGGCATTACATGTAAAGACAGAAGGATTTAAGGCAACCTACATCCACAGAAGAGCTGTGATTAGTTCTCCAAAGCGTTTGGAACAACCTACCTGCCAAGTTCCTTCAAAAACTGTGTGCAAGTGTACCTAGAAGAATTGATGCTGTTTTGAAGGCAAAGGGCGGTCACACCAAATATTGATTTAATTTGAATTTCTCTTCCATTGATTTACTTTCCATTTTGTTCAACTATAAACTATTACGGTAACACTTTTTTTTTCTGAAAGCATTCTTAATGTATAGCATTTTTTCTCACCTGCCTAAATCTTTTGCACAGTAGTGTAGTGTACTGGGATATGTGTATTTTATTGTTCTCAATGTGTTAAACCAAAAAATACTAAGGGATTTATTCTTCTTCAATTGTGTCTACCACCAACTGTGCAGCAATCTTCTGTTTGTCTGCCTCCTAACAACTCAACTCCACTTAACAGCTCTGCACAGTGACCACATGCACCTCTACTACATTTACTGTATAATTAACCATGTTAATGCCGGTGACTTGAGCGGCAGGCATACAATGTCAGTATTGCACCAAAACGCATGTTTTAAACGTGGGTTTTTATCTGTCAAGTTAAATCATTCAGGAGAGGTTGTAAAAACGTCCCGTGTACATTAAGCCTTAGGGGAGGGAAAGTGAGCAGATTACAAGTATGCTGCTTGTCTGGCTGAAGACCTTTATACAAAGGGGGAGGTCCAGTCGCACAGAGAGGTATCCTGAAAAACAAGTTATTTCAGTCAAAGCCAGCAGACGGGAAGAGCAGATTTGAGAGGAAAATACCAGGTATGTGCAGTGGAAAAGAAAAATCTGATTTTGGTGAATGTCTGCCTGTCCTTACCTTTTATGAGAGATACGGTACAGATGTCAGTTCTGTCCTGTGAATCGTTTTCCTAGGTGCAGCTCAGATAAGTTGTAGATGGGCTACAAATTTAACACTATACGCCATATAGAAGCTGATGGTCATAAAGCAAAATTCCTGCATGCCTCAGATAGAAGCCTTTGTTCCTTAACCCCTTTCATGACCAGAGTCAAAACAAATATCCCATCTTGCTTTAACATGTTTCTCCAGAGCAATTGCACCTAAATCGGACCCAAAAAAAAAACGCACAGGACCCTTTTCAAAACCGGCCCACACATGTGTGAGGCGGCTCCATTAAAAGCCGGTCACATTCACATGTTATGCTAATTGGATGCAGTTAAGGCTGGCTTCACACAATGTGTGGCCGCAGGACACAGCAGGGGGTCCGGTGCATTCCCGCTCACCGTTTCGGATCAGAATTTTTGGCTGAATTCGGACCTGGAACAGAGCCAAAGATGCACAGGACCCTTTTCCAGTGCGCTCGGCAGCCACCCTGGACATGTGTGAACCAGCTCCATAGAGAGCTGGTCAGTCTCCTGTCACGCAAATTGAATGCGGAGAAAGCCGCATCCAATTCGCAATAGTGTGAACCAGTGGCAGCTGGTGGTATATTTTTTTTGGGGGGGGCGGCAAACTATGTGCCCAGAGCCCACCCTTTTTTGAAGCCAACTAGAACTTCAGGCTCTAAACATGTGCTTCTAAGAAAAAAAATTGTAATTCATGCGTCTGGCGTCCTGCATGTAGATTAGGGCCGGGTGCATGGAGTAGGGGGGCGGCCCACAGATGTCTTTTACATTTTCAAAATAAAATAATTTTTTGTGACCCTCTACTACCATGTGCTGAGTCACATTACCACCCCACGTTCCCATAAAGCTATACTGCTTTTACTTTCTGGCTGTTATCCCTTGTGTCTGGGAAACATGGGATGCTAGTGTTTTTCCTTTATCTTGCATTTCTCTTCCATCTTGCGATCTTCCTATGCTCCATTTCCACTCTTTATGATCTCCGGCATCACCAATCAATTTGCAGTGTACAAGTTTTCAGCTATAGAATCCTCCCTTGTTGCTATCCAAGGGCAAAACCCTGAAGAAGACCACACTGCTCAGTCCACTTGGCAAAACACATAATACAATATCTACTTGGATTTACTGTATTATATAACTTTGTACATGATCAATGTTATTTGTATTTTTTATGCTCAGTGATGCCCTCTACTCCGATAGAGGTGACATTTTAGCTTTTTCAATAAATGTTTGTTTTAGTGTAGCACCCTCTAGGTAGGTGCTAGTGTAGGATTTTTTTTTTTGCAGGGTAGGCAAATTTAGGCTGGCCTGGCTGGCAGCCAGGCCTGTTTGTTTTGATCTGATCTGGGCTGGCAGTGGCTCAGGTAGCAGCTGGTGACTCACATGCAGCATCACTGAGACCTCCTTCTTTCTAGAAGGTTCTGGGAAGAGAGGCGGAGGGGTGAAGCTGCCTGGGGTGTTTTAGGGAGCCCTGACCAATCCCCAACCTGGATTGGCAGGGGGCAGGCCTCCTTAAATACCCAGGGTCAGCCCATCTGGGAAGGAGACAGGGCCTTTCAAGAAATCGTGGAGGTGTCCTGGACAGGAATCACAGGAGGAGCAAGAGAGGACAGCAGGAGAGAGCATTACCAGGTAAGTCTCCAGGGAAAGGAACAACTAGTCGCAGCCAGGAGGGCTGGTGGGTGACCTGCACAGTCAGGAGGACTGGGGAGGCACGCCTCAGAGGACTTGGAGCATGCAGTCTGGGATGGGTGCAGAGCCATCAAAGTGGACTATGGTGTCATGGGCAGTGGAGAAGGGCAGCTGCAGCCAGGAGGCCTGGCAGGGCCTGAAGATGGGTTAATGGGCTTAGTAACCGAAGTTAGGGCAGCTAGCACCAGGAACTTTCTATTGCTACACTAAAGGGGCCCGTGGTCCGTGCCTGCAAAAGGCAGTTGGTAAGGCTTCGTAGAGCCAGTGTCAGGCCTAACCATGCGGTTCTAGCTGTGCCTGGAAGCTCAAGTAAGTGAAGTGCTGGAGGAGCTGAGGAGTAATAGTCTGCAGCAAGAGTTGTGCTGGAGGAAGAGAAGCGTGTATATACCGAAGTGTATATAAGTTGTCCTGATTATTTCACTGGGCATCCCATATACTTTCTATACCCCATTCAAGTTCAATCCCCTCAATAAAATACAAAAAACAAAGCTTATGGACTATTCATTGCCTTGGAGAGGTGAATGCCGGGCTGGGCAGGGTGACAGGTGGGCCACATCACTTAGCAACCCCTACGGGGGGTACCGCTATATATACTTTCATTACTGTGTATGACTATTTAAAATATCTGGGTGTCAAAAAGCCCCGGTGCTCCTCACCATTTCTCCTTTCCTTTGTGGACTATGTTGTACACGAATTGAGGCTGACACCCACTATTGGTTATTGTTGGCTGTATAGGGGCTATTGAACTAAGTATAGACATGTTTGTTATTTTTTTATTTTATTTTTTTAAAGCTGAACCTTTAATATCACTTTAAGGAAACAATGTTGGGGTAGTATTTAGTTTTAATTTTTCACAAAGTAATAGTATCAGGTTGTGAAAGCAATGGCTGACCGTTGCATGATCCTGTAGAGAAGCTGCACAGGAAAATAGGCATTTGTTCTGCTTTAAAAGTTTTTGCTGTTACCAGCCCACGATACTTCTAAAAGCTTGGCTTGGTACACTGTTTACAATGCTGCTTAAAGTTACATACTCAAGCTGTCTTCTTAACTACATTAATTGTATGTATTCTTAACTCAGAAAAGTCCCTTCTATTGCTCTCATCCTCCTCCAAATACTTTTTTTTAAACATGTACAACAAATAAGTGCGCAATCCTAACAATATTAAATAATTTGCTTAAAAGTGAAGTGTCCAAATTCGTATTAGCATGAAAACAAATACATTTGTTGTCCATAGGTGCTCCTTATATAGATTCATGAATATCCATGCTTTTCTGTGATGTTATCTCTTAGACAAAAGGAATCATAAGCCTCTTACCTGAAGGGATGGATTCCAGATGATAGTGGTCAAACCTGCCGTTGTAATTGAAACCAACTGCGATGTTCCACTCCTCCAGCTTCAGCAAGAAGGCTCCCAGTTTTCACTTTGCCTGGTTATGGAAATGTTTATCTTATACTTTAAGATTAAAACAATAGAAGATACTCAAACAAACACAGCCGCGGACCTCGTCCTGCTGGCTGTTGCATGGTGACGTCACAGAATGCAGCTCAGGAGACTTTTTCAATAAAGAAATCCATCCCTTCTGGTAAGGGGCTTATGATTTCTTTTGTCTAATGCCCCGTACACACGATCCGAAAATCGGATGACTGTTTTTTTTTTATTGCATGCTAGTCGTATATATCGAACCTGAAGAGTTTACTAAAGTATCAAAAATTCTCGTATGACAGAATAAAATAAATCGGAAGTGATGTCACGTGTGTAGTGTATTTTCGGACGACAACTGTTCTGATTAAACTAAAATCGTACGATCTGGTATCATACAAGAAAGATTTTCGTGTTTGTCTGATCGGATAATATCGGATGAACTGTCGTGATCGTCTCTCGAAAGCTCTGTACTAACGATCCGATTATCGTACAATTGTGTGGAAAGCAGTATTTTTTGTCCGATTTTCAGATCGTGTGTACGGGTCATAAGAAATAACATCACAGAAAAGCATGGATATTCATGAATCTATATAAGCAGCACCTATGGTCAACAAATCAAGTGGTTATAGCTATGAATCAAAAAAGATTTTTATTTTTGCCCTCACCTTGCTGGATTCATCTGGCCAGCCGTACACAGGTTCAGCCTCTTTCCTGTGATGAAGCCCCTCTGTTTGGTTGTAAAACTTCCATACAAGGGAGACCCCCCCCCCAGGTCCAGATACTGGGGGGCTGGGATACTGGTCTATGGATGCAGGTAAAACCGTTCTGCCTTGTGGTTGGTTGAGACTGATCCAGTCTCTCCACCCTGGTGAGTTGTGGCCCCACACACACATTCTTTGTTAGTCTGGCTTTGGGTATGTTGGTAACCCTTGCAAAGATGTTGGAATGTTGTTGTCTGAGCTGCCCCCTTTCCAAGATGGCTCCTTATTGACTTCCTGTGGCTGGACTGGGCTTTCAGTTGGCAGGGAGCAGCAAGATGATGTTGGGGTAACTGCTGGCCTGCTGTAGTAGCAGCCGGGATCCCCAGGCGGCTGCCTGGGTGTGGATTGATGGCCACCCATTCAGGAATTGAGCCTCTCCCATCCCCCCTTAGAGTCAGTCAGGGAGGGGTACTGCACAGAGCAGGTAAGCTTTCAATGGGCTGTCTTGGTGTGTATGAATCATTAGGCTGTTAATATACAAGCTGCCAAATTAGGTTAAGGTTAAACTGCTGAGTATAGTTCTGTCTGTTTCATTTGCTTCACAGGTTTTGTTTGTCTGTCTGTAGGACTACTAATGCATGAACATTAGTTATACAGGTGTTTTCTGCAAAGTTGAGTCTTCCCTATTAACTCAGAAATGCCTGGCTTTACAGATTTGGGATCACTGTGTCAATGCTCTAATGCTTGGATTTGCTGTTTTTAACCTTTACAAGGCAGTCGCCTAGTGTAGGTGATTCTGCCAGGTTTATTAACCCATCATTGCGCTGCTTATGATGCTTCAGTGCGGATGCCACTGCTATGAATTTATGTTGCTGCTATGCGATATACGTCGGCAGAATGGCACGGGCAGGCAAAATCACGTAGATATACGTGATCTGCCTCCCGCGGGTGGGGGGTCCGATCGAACCCCCCCCCCCCGGTGCCCGAGGCGGTCCTCTTTTGTCCCCCGGCGATCGGAGGTGAGGGGGAGGCCATCTGTTCGTGGCCCCCCCCCCTCGCGATCGCTGCCGGCCAATCACAACATTCCTTTGCTGCTGTATGCTAAACAGCAGCAAAGGAAATGATGTAATCTCTCCTCGGCTCGGTATTTTCCGTTCCGGCGCCGAGGAGAGAAGACTGCACTGTGAATAAAAACACACTACACACACAGTGTGTGCACCCCCAATCATCCCCCAATCACCCCCCCCCCCGTCACAAACTGACACCAAGCAGTTTTTTTTTTTTTTTCTGATTACTGCATGGTGTCAGTTTGTGACAGTTACTGTGGTAGGGCAGTTAGGGTTAGCCCCCTTTTGGTCTAGGATACCCCCCTAACCCCCCCTAATAAAGTTTTAACCCCTTGATCACCCCCTGTCGCCAGTGTCACTAAGCGATCATTTTTCTGATCGCTGTATTAGTGTCACTGGTGACGCTAGTTAGGGAGGTAAATATTTAGGTTCGCCGTCAGCGTTTTATAGCGACAGGGACCCCCATATACTACCTAATAAATGTTTTAACCCCTTGATTGCCCCCTAGTTAACCCTTTCACCACCGATCACCGTATAACAGACGCTGGTTAGTTCGTTTATTTTTTATAGTGTCAGGGCACCCGCCGTTTATTACCGAATAAAGGTTTAGCCCCCTGATCGCCCGGCGGTGATATGCGTCGCCCCAGGCAGCATCAGATTAGCGCCACTACCGCTAACACCCACGCACACAGCATACGCCTCCCTTAGTGGTATAGTATCTGAACGGATCAATATCTGATCCGATCAGATCTATACTAGCGTCCCCAGCAGTTTAGGGTTCCCAAAAACGCAGTGTTAGCGGGATCAGCCCAGATACCTGCTAGCACCTGCGTTTTGCCCCTCCGCCCGGCCAAGCCTAGCCCACCCAAGTGCAGTATCGATCGATCACTGTCACTTACAAAACACTAAACACATAACTGCAGCGTTCGCAGAGTCAGGCCTGATCCCTGCGATCGC
Source organism: Aquarana catesbeiana (assembly GCF_042186555.1). NCBI lineage: Eukaryota > Metazoa > Chordata > Amphibia > Anura > Ranidae > Aquarana > Aquarana catesbeiana. The sequence goes on from NC_133332.1 coordinate 59,235,058, forward strand.
TAACAGTTTTTTTGGTAGCATTTTGGTGAACTGGCAAGCACTAGCCCCAAGCAGCGTAAGGTTAGCGCCAGTACCGCTAACACCCATGCACGGTACACCTCCCTTAGTGGTATAGTATCTGATCTGATCAATATCTGATCCGATCAGATCTATACTAGTGTCCCCAGCAGTTTAGGGTTCCCAAAAACGCAGTGTTAGTGGGATCAGCCCAGATACCTGCTATCACCTGCGTTTTGCCCCTCCGCCCGGCCCAGCCCAGCCCACCCAAGTGCAGTATCGATCGATCACTATCACTTAGAAAACACTAAACGCATAACTGCAGCTTTCGCAGAGTCAGGCCTGATCCCTGCGATCACTAACAGATTTTTTGGTAGCGTTTTGGTGAACTGGCAAGCACCAGCGGCCTAGTACACCCCGGTCATAGTCAAACCAGCACTGCAGTAACACTTGGTGACATGGCGAGTCCCATAAGTGCAGTTCAAGCTGGTGAGGTGGCAAGCACAAGTAGTGTCCCGCTGCCACCAAGAAGACAAACACAGGCCGTTGTGCCCATAATGCCCTTCCTGCTGCATTCGCCAATCCTAATTGGGAACCCACCACTTCTGCAGCGCCCGTACTTCCCCCATTCACATCCCCAACCAAATGCAGTCAGCTGCATGAGAGGCATTTTCTTTATGTCCTCCCGAGTACCCCTACCCAACGAACCCCCCCAAAAAAGATGTCGTGTCTGCAGCAAGCGCGGATATAGGCATGACACCCGCTATTATTGTCCCTCCTGTCCTGACAATCCTGGTCTTTGCATTGGTGAATGTTTTGAACGCTACCATACACTAGTTGAGTATTAGCGTAGGGTACAGCATTGCACAGACTAGGACACACTTTCACAGGGTCTCCCAAGATGCCATCGCATTTTGAGAGACCCGAACCTGGAACCGGTTACAGTTATAAAAGTTAGTTACAAAAAAAGTGTAAAAAAAAAAAAAAATATATAAAATAAAAAAAAATAGTTGTCGTTTTGTTGTGCATAAAATGCCAGGACAGTTCAAAACCCCCCCAAATGACCCCATTTTGGAAAGTAGACACCCCAAGCTATTTGCTGAGAGTCATGTCGAGTCCATGGAATATTTTATATTGTGACACAAGTTGCGGGAAAGAGACAATTTTTTTTTTTTTTTTTTTGCACAAAGTTGTCACTAAATGATATATTGCTCAAACATGCCATGGGAATATGTGAAATTACACCCCAAAATACATTCTGCTGCTTCTCCTGAGTACGGGGATACCACATGTGTGAGACTTTTTGGGAGCCTAGCCGCGTACGGAACCCCGAAAACCAAGCACCGCCTTCAGGCTTTCTAAGGGCGTGAATTTTTGATTTCACTCTTCACTGCCTATCACAGTTTCGGAGGCCATGGAAAGCCCAGGTGGCACAAAACCCCCCCAAATGACCCCATTTTGGAAAGTAGACACCCAAAGCTATTTGCTGAGAGGTATAGTGAGTATTTTTCAGACCTCACTTTTTGTCACAAAGTTTTGAAAATTGAAAAAAGAAAAAAAAAAAGTTTTTTCTTGTCTTTCTTCATTTTCAAAAACAAATGAGAGCTGCAAAATACTCACCATGCCTCTCAGCAAATAGCTTGGGGTGTCTACTTTCCAAAATGGGGTCATTTGGGGGGGGTTTTGTGCCACCTGGGCATTCCATGGCCTCCGAAACTGTGATAGGCAGTGAAGACTGACGTGCCCGCCAATATACTATGCCAAGTTGCATATTAGGTGGCAGTAAACACAAAGGCAGATGTGTTCACTTAAGTGCAAACTGACTGGGTGGATCTCTAGTCGCTAACGCTCAGGTACTAAGCTAATCAAACAGCTGAGTTTGTTTAAAGGGTACCTCCTGCCTCAAAATCAGCAGGCCAATGAGCATTCATCAGATTGGCCAGATGTGTCTTCATGCTAATAGAGGATGCAAGATCCCCTCTGTAAAGCCCAACTTTTACTGCAGTGGCAGTTGGCCAAGCAATCTTCATCAGACCAGAAGTGCCAGCGGATGATGCAATAGCCTTCACAGAGGCATGGGAATAGCAATATGGATGTGGAAATTAAGGTTTATACTACCATTAGGGAATATGGTGTGGCCTGCGTTGAGGTTCACTTCAGTAGCCAAGGCTATTTAGCTCTCAGATGACTAGTTGAAGGCAAACTTGGCCAGTTATACGCTTCTGTGGTGCTTGATCCATGAGTGAAATTGGAGTGACCAGCAAGGCAGTACAACCACTATGGAGGCAGCAGGCTGTTCCTCCTCCTATTCTGTGAGGATAGTCAAGCCCTATGGCTTAACCCACTGATTGCGTATACCTCTTCTAAGTCAAATGGAATGTGATTTAAGATTGAATCAGTGATGATCAGGGACTAATCTCTTAGGCTAGTTACCTAGGCCCAGAACAAAAAGTGGTGACAGGGCCTGAGAAGAGCTAGAGAAGTGATTGGAAGATCCATAATAGCCTAAGCCCAAGTGTGCTCCTCTCGAGGAGCAGCAAAGTTCCTTTACACTCAAATGTGATCAGTAGGTGTTATATTGCAGAAATTAATGCAAATTTGGGCAGGAAGGTCAGGATCAGTGGGGCCTGTGCAGTACTTGTCTTTGTGATGTGATCTGTCTGCAACAAAACCTTGGGACAACAATGGAAGATTCCTGGTGTGCTGGCGAGTTGTACTTTGTGCAGTAAGAAAATCAATAGAGATTTCTTTCCACTCTTCCAACTCCTCTAATTACCACTATGGTTCCTTAGAGATATCAGGGCTTTAAGCAAATGTTACCAAATCTTGTCCAACAGGAACCATTGGTCCATTGTTAGTCGGAAAGCAGATTTAGGCAAGATATGGAACGAAGGATCAAGATCCAAAAAAAAAAAAAAAAAAAAAGTCATAGGGAGTCATTGAGAACAATCATTCAAACCATCAGATAAAGCAGCTACAGTTTCTCTAGATCTAGATGATGTGTACATACGCACTTTGTACTTCGGTACGCCCAGGCTTCTGAGAGTTTCACTTTGGGTTCGTTCAACAACTTTTTGACCTTTCCACATGCTCAAGACATTTTTCCAGAACGTTGCTTCCAGGAGTGGCCATCTTGCAGAAGCAAGGGCTGCAGGTTCCTTATGCGAACAACAGCTGCGGGAGGCTCAACATCCTCCAGGTCCTGGCAAACCCTGATTCAGAGGGAAGGCCAACTAATCTCATTATAATAATGGCATTTTAGACGTTCAGTAGAATACTGTAGAGTTGCCCTCACGGAGGGTGACAGTATTGGGTCTTATGTAGAGGCAAGTCCTAGCTCTATCCCATCTGTTTGTATCCCATGGTCTCAAATGTGCGAGAAGTAGTCTGCAATAATCCATGCAGTCGGTTGGACACACTGAAGATTGAGAACATCATAAACTGGCCTTCTAAGGTAATGAAAGATTTTCTTCCTATTCCAGGGAAGATTACCGCACATATGGAACTAGTCCCGACAATAGTGGTGAAGGATAGTTAATCCTATCAACTTCCATGCATACCAATCATCAAAGTCTATTCACTTTCTTAGTATTCACCTCAGCGACCTCCTAGCTTAGCGTCTAACATCAGGGGTACAGTGATTCCCAAGTGGGGAAGTCGTTTGGGCAACACAGCCTAGGAGGCCTCAGTTATGCTCCAAACAGACGGCAATAGGTAATCTCCTATCATCATGGCAAGAGGTATCTCCCATTCAGGTTTGCCAACAGTAAAACCTGTCTCATCTCACTGCTCTGTGTTCTGGCTTCCTAGAACTTCCTGTCAGATACAGTAAAATACAAAGCCTTGGATGTCAAGGGTGAGTCTTTAGACCAACATACGGTTCAATGAATCTCAACTTGACAGTAAACTCAATGGTCAGGAAGGGCAGTTCTGGAGCTTTCCAGAAGTGAAAGCAGTGGAAATACTAACATCCAGCTGGATCGGTAGGTTAGCCTATATAGCCACCAGACTCGTTGGTCTCCAAGCTCCTCATCAGGATCATACTACATAGTTAGGCAGGTTGAGAAAAGACACAAGTCCATTTAGTTTAACCAGGATCCCTAGTCATACAGCTGGGATAAGGGTTATAATGATCTGGTGGCCTTACAGGCAGTGGTGTCCTCAAAGTACACTCTTTGGCCCAAGATCCTCCTATTCTATTCTTCCTGAGATCTCAGACCTTACACAGTAGAGCCAAGTGTATCCAAATTCAGCTACGTTGGATCTAGCAACTGGGAGACCTAGTTAGGAAGGATCATTGATGGGTCTCACAACTATTATTTGAAACCTTGTGGAAACCAGGGGAACCTGCGGCAAACTCCAGGTATACTAGAACATGGGAAATCTCACAGAATTTAAGGATAGAATTCTTTGTTCCTGGCTGCAAAGATTAAGATGTCTGCAAGTAATATAAGATAAGGGATTGAACAGTAGTCAAATCTTGGTCAGGTCCTCAATTCCTGAAATACAGTGACCGCCGCACATCTGGGGGAACCAATACCGAAAGGCCGGTACAGATTATTCTTTCCCCTTAGAACTTGCAGTGCAACTAGTGTTGGGAAGGTTGTCTCACTCCTCCATTATTCTGAACAAGACTACCTCAATAGGTTCAGTGACACTAAAGCAGTATTTCTAAATGATATCACATCTGGGAGAATTATTTCAGAGATCCAAGCATCAAACGGTAAACTACCTCATTGCTACCATAATCAAACAAAATAGCTCTGGTTTCTTCCTCTCCAGCACCAGACGAGGATCTGCATCCTTGCTTCTCGGTCAAGACATCACCCTTCCGCCATGTCCAAACTGAAATATCTGCGTCACCACAAGCTGGAGTAATTGACTCTATGTGGAAGAAATACATGGAAGTGGCCCTTCTCTAGAAGGTCAGACAGTGGCCTCTTCAGGCCTGGCAGTATCAGAAAAAGACTTTTCACTGTCCAGTGGGACAATGGCATTATCTCGGGTCAGAGCAGCCTAAGGGGCTTATAGGACGAAGATAAATTCATCAATCTAGTGCAGAGCTCACTTTATTAGATGGGTGGTGTGCTCATGGGCAAAATTCAGAGGTGCAGAATTTTACAGGATACCAACCAGGTTCATATACTACAAACCATTTTTTGCCTATTGCAAAGTCAATCAAGCAACATTGGAAACAGGAGTTGACTTCAGTTCCAAACAAATCGAGTGATATGTTGATTCATATGGCCCTCCCTTATAGGTTCTGTTGGCGTGTTACATCCCATTCGTGTATGCTGTCATGCTCGTGTCAGGAAAACAGAAAATTGTATACTTACCTGATGGTAATTTTTCTTTCCTGATGCAAAGCATGACAGCATACACAACTATACTCAAATGCGAAACCCACAAGAATAATAAACAAACAACTTAGAATTTACAAATAAACATTTCTGACATTTATCTACTTAAAGACCACCCACCGCAGATATACTGCGGCAGGGCGGCTCTATTGCGCGAAATGACGTACTTCAGTTCATGCAGTAGATAGTGGGGGCACACACGCTGATTGGCCAGAGGGGGAGCCAATCAACACCCGCCGATCGTTCCCCAGAGAGGCAGAATGGAGATCTGCCTATGTAAACAAGGCAGATCGCTGTTCTGACATGGAAGAACACAGTGATCTTTTGTTCCTGCTAAGCAGTAACATGGATCTCTGTGTTCTTCCAATCAGTCCATCCCCCACACAGTTAGAAAGCATCCCCTAGGGACACATTTAACCCTTTGATCACCCCTGATGGAAACCCCTTCCCTGCCAGTGTCATTAGTACAGTGACAGTGCATATTTTTAGTACTGGTCACTGTATTAGTATCACTGGTTCCCAGAAAAGTGTCAAAAATGTCAGGTCACTGATTTGTCCACCGCAATGTCGCAGTCCTGTAAAAAAAAAAAAAAAAAAAAAATCGCTGATTGGCGCCATTACTAGTAAAAAAAATTAATAAAAAATGCCATAAAAATATCCCATAGTTTGCAGACGCTATAACTTTTGCACAAACCAATCAATATACGCTAATTGGGATTTTTTTTTACCAAAAATATGCAACAGAATACATATTGGCCCTAAATTGATGAAGAAATTAGATTTTTTACATTTTTTTTTTATTGGGTGTGTTTTATAGCAGAAAGTAAAAAATATTTAGTTTTTTTTTTCAAAATTGTCACTCTTTTTGTTTATAGAGTAAAAAATAAAAACCGCAAAGGTGATCAAATACCACCAAAGCAGGTAAGTATGGCATGCTTCTTATTTTAATAATAAAAAAAAGAGCAATGAGTGGTACCACCCACTAAATGTGACAATTAGGGAGGACAAGGAACAATCGTGGCAAAAATCGCAAAGGCAAATGCTCCTGGCTCTTTGCCAAGATTTGGTAGATGAACTTCTTTTAGAGGGTTTTTGGAGCAGAGAGAGACCCATTCAAATGAATGGTAAAAAAAAAAAGCTAAAAAAAAAACGAGTGGCTGCAGCTGTCACCACAGATCACTCAGGTGTTTAGACCCTTAAAATGGGCTGGGGGAGCTGCTTGGCAAAGGTTTTTTTTTAACCTAATGCGGAGAATGCCTTTAGAACTACTTTAAATGGCTCTAAAAACTTCCTCTGAGGCAAATGCTAGCATTTTCTGCAATACCCTAGTGACATCAAGTTTACAGTGTTCCTGGCCACTAATGCGCTGCAAGCCAAAGGGTAGGAGTACATTATACATTTGGTCATTAGAGAGATAGAATGTGCACTATGGCACGTGCCTTGGAGGACACAATGGGGGTTATTTACGAAAGGCAAAGTGCACTTGAAATTGCACTGAAAATGCACTTGGAAGTGCAGTCGCTGTAGATCTGAGGGGAAGATCTGAAATGAGGGGAAGCTCTGCTGATTTTATCATCCAATCATGTGCAAGCTAAAATGCTGTTTTTTATTTTCCTTGCATGTACCCCTCGGATCTACAGCGACTGCACTTCCAAGTGCACTTGTAGTTTGCACTTGTAGTGCAAAGTGGATTTTCCTTTCGTAAATAACCCCTTATGCCCATTCTTGTATCTACTAAATGCAATTTATTATGGGCATAAAATAAGGAGCGGGTTATAAAAAAAAAAAAAAAAACGGTTGCGGCCCAAAGGCAAAATTCTTGGTTCCTTTGTTTACATAAATGGTATTTACCAAGGGATTCATTGGTAAACACACACACATATTTGTATTTATTACAGCTACTTATATAGCGCCGTCAATTTTCACAGCGCTTTACACACACACACATATACACTATATTACCAAATGTATTGGGACGCCTTCCTTTACACGTACATGAACTTTGGTGGCATCCCAGTCTTAAGGCCTGTACACACGATCAGAAAATCGGAAGTAAAATTTTGTCCAATGAACAATCTGCCGATTTTCTGATCATTAGCATGGTGCTTTCGACAGCCAATTACAAATTTTTGGATGACAAAAACTGGTTGTACAGGCTCTAAAATTTTTGTCGGATGTAAACGTCCGATTTTCATTTAATTAGTACAGTTTTCGGCCGAAAAAAAAAAAATCGTAAGAGCAAGACTATGCATGCTCAGAAAAGGAAGAATACATACAAAATAATTCAACACATTACGTCACTTCTGACGTTGAATTCTGTTGTACGAGAATTTTCGTATGGTGAGTAACCTCTTCACTTTCGATATGAGACTAGCAGCATACAAAAAACAGACGAAAATTTGTCCACTAATCTGATTGTGTGTACCCTGCTTACGTCCATAGGGTTCAATATTGAGTTGGCCCACCCTTTGCAGCTGTAACAGCTTCAACTCTTCTGGGAAGGCGGTCAACATGGTTTAGGAATGTGTCTATGGGAATGTTTGACCATCCTTCCAAAAGCGCATTTGTGAGGTCAGGCACTGATGTTGGATGAGAAGGCCTGGCTCACAGTCTCCACTCTAATTCATCCCAAAGGTGTTCTATTGGGTTAAGGTCAGGACTGTGCAGGACAATCAAGTTCCTCCACCCCAAACTCGCTCATCCATGTCTATATGGACCTTGCTTTGTGCACTGGTGCGCAGTCATGTTGGAACAGGAAGGGACCATCCCCAAACTGTTCCCACAAAGTTGGGAGCATGAAATTGTCCAAAATGTCTTGGTATGCTGACGCCTTAAGAGTTCCCTTCACTGGAACTAAGAGGCCAAGCCCAACCCCTGAAAAACAACCCCACACCATAATCCCCCCTCCACCAAATGATTTGGACCAGTGCACAAAGCAAGGTCCCAATGCTTTTGGTAATATAGAAAACACACTGCTCTGCGGGAACACATGAGACTGACATTCATTCTCATTGGCACCCCCCGCATGTACAATAGCAGTGCGTGTGTGGGTGCAGGAACCGCAGGGGAATTGCATGGCCTTTTTGACCATTTCCCTGCGGCCGCATTTTTTAAAAGGTGCATGCACTTTTTTTTGCGGAAACGCAGGCACAGCAGCCCATTGGAATTAATAGGCTGCCGTGCCCGCGCAAATGCAACCCGCAAACACGCAGAGGTGTAAACCTAGGGTTAGACAGGAGCCAATTGACCAACCAGCATGTCTTTGGAGTGTGGGAGGAAACCCATGCAGGCACAGGGAAACCATGTAAACTCCATGCAGGTAGTGCTGTGGTTGGGATCTGAACCAATGACTCCAATGCTGCTAGGCAGAAGTGCTCACCCCTTAGCCACTGTGCTGCCCACAGCCTGCTGTCTGCAAAAGCTGCCAGGTTGGCTGGAGAAGTGTGTGATGGAACATGTATAGTTCCATAGATTTTTTGCTTGCTGACTTCATAAGGAATATGTGTGGCAGCACATGAAAAATGCCTTTGCAGAACCCTGTGAGGAAGGTTACCTCTCCAGGAGGCAGTTTACTGAAACCACTACATAACTTTAAACCATGCAACATATAGACAATTTTACACTTTACATTGTTCTGACCCCTGCACTTGATAAGTTATGTTGCACATTGCATAATGCTGACCTGTGTTCACTGTGTACATGACATAGTCCTGACCCCTACAATCATTACACTATTGTGTACATTACATAATGCTGATTCCTGCACCTTTCTTCCCCCCCACCCAACAAAAGCAAATGTAGGAGACCACAAATAGGAAACCCATTTCAGGGAACTAGATTCCATCACCACTATGTGAATAAGCCTAGGCCTACACTGATCTTAAAGTCTCTTCACTCCACCTGATGTCCATCATGTGATTAACAGCACATTGATTTCAGAGGGGTGTTAATGAGAACACTCCCAGCACAGGGTTGTTGTACACAGGTTGGAAGTCTCAATATGGTCATCCTTTGGAACATTTGCTATAGCTCTTGCTCAGTTAGGGCACTTTCACACTGGGGCGGGGCGTCGGCAGTAAAGCGCTGCTAGTTTTAGCGGCGCTTCTCAAAGGGTTAAAAGCACCTGCAAAGCGCCACTGCCAAAGCGCTTTGCAGGTGCTTTGGCAACGCCGGCCATTGATTTCAATGGCAGGAGCGGTGAATTCACCTCTCCCGCAACGTCCCAAAGATGCTGCTTGCAGGACTTTTTTTCTTGTCCTGCAAGCGCATCGCCCCAGTGTGAAAGCCGGTGGCTTGAGAGGCGCCAGTGTGAAAATAGCCTTACTGTTAGGTGCTGCACTGTGCAAGTGCCTACAGTCTGACAGGTCATTGTCCACATCATGTACCCATAGCACACAATGGGGTTGATTTACTAAAGGCAAATCCACTTTGCACTGCAAGTGCAGTCACTTTACATCTGAGGGGAACATCTGAAATGAGGGGAAGCTCTGCTGATTTTATCATCCAATCATGTGCAAGCAAAAATGCTGTTTTTTTTTTTTTTTTTTCCCTTGCATGTCCCCCTCAGATCTACAACGACTGCACTTCCAAGTGCACTTGTAGTGCAAAGTGGATTTGCCTTTAGTAAATCAACCCCAATGTTCTTTCTGGCAAAAAAACAGCTGTGGTGGCTGACCATTTGCATATACTAGATAGACTTTCTCAACCAGGGTTCCTCCCAAGGTTTTCCTTGAGCAATAGCATTATGAACTCTTACCTATAATGACCACCAATGCAGGGTGGGAATTTTCCACTGACCACCAATATATATATTTCATTGTAATTTGCACTTCAAAGACAATAAAGTATCTATCTACTCATTTCTAACCACTAATGTTAGCGGACACCACAATTTTTGCTCTGTCTCTGTAATCATTGTTCATCTAATTTCAAGAGTATTACTTAAAATATTTTTGTTGTCTAGAGCAGGGGGTGTTAAAAAGCATCTGGTGGTGTACCACATTTATTCTTTTATTTAAAACTTTCTACAATTCATTGATTACCGTATATACTCGAGTATAAGTCGAGTTTTTCAGCACATTTTTTTGTGCTGAAAGTTCCCCCCTCGACTAATGCTGGCCATACACTATACAGAAAATCGGCCGAACACATTTTCGAAAAACGAACGTTCGACCGTGACCGCAAACGATCGTGCCATCATGTAATGACCGATAAATTGTTCAGTGGACATGAATAAATAATTTTTTGTTCGTTTTTTTACATATACCTAGTGCAGACAGTTCGGACGGGAAACACATTAACCTTGCAATTTATCGTACGTTCGGCAGAAATTTTCCAAACTTCCCGTTCGTTTTTTTCCCACAAAAACATCACAAACGATTATCGATTTGTGCCCATTAACTTGCCGAAAAACGAACGAAGTGTCTATACGAACGATTTTTCGTATAGTGTATGGCCAGCATTATACTCGAGTCAAGCACTTTTCTGCAGCTAAAGATTTCATTTTCTGAACCGACTTTGGGGCCCCGTATCTCAGGGCCACTTGGTGCTAGGAACCCCAAACTGGAACTGGGTCCACAACATATCCAAAGCTGTAGTTCCTAGCACCAAGTGGCCCCGAGATACGGGGCTCCAAAATCGGTTCGGAAAATGTCATTCTCTGCTGCAGAAAAGTGCTTGACATTTTCTGAACCGATTTTTGGTGCCCTGTATCTCGGGACCACTTGGTGCTAGGAACCCCAGCTTTGGATATTTTATGGTGCTAGTTCCACTGGGTTTGCACACCAAATTTGGGGTTCCTAGCACTAAGTGGCCCTGAGATACGGGGCCCCAAAGTCGGTCAACTGTGTCCATCTGCAGCAATGTCATTTCGGGACCCTTTGGGTTCAGAGACCCCAAATTTTGGCTGCAGCTAGGGGGCACCTAGGAACCCTTAACTACCGAGTTTGAAGTTCGGGGGACCTATGGCTGCAAATGGGCACAGTGAGGCATGCAAATGGGCACAGTGAGGCTGCAAATGGGCATTGTTGACCCTCTTTTCCACTTACAGTAGCTGTGCATTTCTCACCCTCGTCTTATACTCGGGTCAATAAGTTTTTCCCATTTTTTTGTGGTAAATTAAGGCCTCGACTTATACTCGGAACAACTTATACTCGGAACGACTTATACTCGAGTATATACGGTACTCAATGAATGTACACTGTATTCTTTATGACACCTTTTCTCTTACATGTCTCCTGACATGGAAGTTGGACGACTTCTGATCCGACTTTGCCCTACGACTTCATATCTGGCTTGCATGCAACTTCAATGAACGGGATCTGACTTTGATCTGACTATACCACGCCCTTTGAGTCTGGTATGAATCTTGAGGGGGCAACCCCATGCCAAAATAAAAAAAAAATGGCGTGGGGCTCCCCCAAGGCCATATCAGATCCTTTCCTGACCTGTTGGGCCGCGTGCTTGGATAAGGGTCTGATATGGATTTTGGGGGGAACCCCACGCGTTTTTTTTTTTTCAAGTTTGGTGTGGGGGTTCCCCTTAAAATCCATACCAGACCAAAGGGTCTGGTATGATCCTGCGGGGGACCCCACAACGTCTTTTTTTTATTGTGGCGTGGGGTTCCCCTTCAAGATCCTCAGAACAGAAGTCGCATGCCAAGTCGGATCAGTTAAGATGATGATCCGATTTGGATGCGACTTACATTCAAATCAATGGGCTGAAATTTTGCCCAAGTCGGACCAAAGTAGTACAGGAAACTTTTTCAAGGTCGGACCAGTTAAGATGGCTCTCATAGAGAACCATTGATTTATACAGGTTATGCGACATGTGCTCCCAAAGCCAGAGCGTATGTCACACCAGTGTGAACTGGGCCATAGGAGTTCAGCAGCAGCAAAATGTGTTCTTGCATGCATGTTCAAGCATGTTAACACACGTTCACATGCCTGGCATTAATGCATTCTATTGGCCACAATGTTAATTTATTCCGGCCAGAATGTATTAACAGGTGAATGCATATAAAGGCGCTCAGGGTTAACGCACATTTAGCCACTTTTGAGCATTTTTATGTTCAAAAGCTCCACTTCTGAATGCTACTTTGGTGGGGCTTTTTCTGCCTCTAAACTCCTGTAAATGCCTATAGTGTGCATTGACACTAGACTCCCATGGAGGAGTTTAGAGGCAGAGAAAAAAAAAAGCTCAAACGCTTGTAAAAGCAGCATTTTTTAGCTCATCTATGCATGAGTCAATATATCAGGGATATGCAATTAGCAGACCTCCAGCTGTTGCAGAACTACAAGTCCCATGAGGCATATTAAGGCTCTGACAGCAACAAGCATGACACCCAGAGGCATGATGGGACTTGTAGTTTTGCAACAGCTGGAGGTCCGCTAATTGCATATCCCTGCCATATATTAACCACTTTACAACCACCCTATAGCAGTTTTACTGCTACGGGGTGGCCACTGTTCGCAGGATCACGTATATATACACGTGATCCCGTACTTCCGGGTAGCAGGCACAAATGCCCAATGTCTGCTGGCACCCATTGATCATTTGTTACAGAGGACGGCTGCCTATGTAAACAAGTCAGATTGTCGCTCTGTCAGTAAGGAAGGCATGGATCCTGTGTTCCTGCAAATCAGTGACATGGATCCATGCCTTCTCCTAGTAAAAGCACCTCCCCCACTGTACATAAACACAGGATAGGAACACAGTTAACCTTTTGATCGCCCCTGATGTTAACCCCTGTCATGTATTTGTGTCACTGGTCCCAAAAAGTGTCAAAAGTGTCAGTTAGTGTTTGATTTGTCCGCCGCAATATCACAGTCCCGCTATAAGTCGCTGATCACCACCATTACTAGTAAAAAAAAATGTAAAATAAATAAAAATTCCATAAATATATCCCATAGTTTGTAGACGCTATAACTTTTGCGCAAACCAATCAATATACGCTTACTGAGATTTTCTTTTACCAAAAATATATAGCAGAATACATATTGGCTTAAACTGATGAAGATATTTGATTTTTTTACATGTTTTTTATTGGATATGTTTTATAGCAGAAAGTAAAAAATATTGTGTTTTTTTTTTCAAAACTGTCAGTCTTTTTTGGTTTATAGCGCAAAAAAAAAAAAAAAACGCAGAGATGACCAATTACCACCAAAAGAAAGCTCTATTTGTGGGGAAAAAACAATGGTCTGGTCATGAAGGGGGGTAAATTTTCTGGAGCTGAAATGGGTAATATAGTTACACTGTAGATATAAGGCTCCATACACACTGGACATTAAAATAACGTTATAAAAACGCCAGTAGCTTTGCAGTGAGTCTTTCAACATTTTTTAATGTTTTTGCAATAGTGTTCATTCGCGTTTTTCAGCGTTAGCGTTTTTTAGCGTTTTTATTAATATTTATTTTTTAATTTTTTTTTCAATGGATCAAAAACGTTAAAAAATGCTGGTGAGCCACGTTTTTGAGCGTTTATCGAAGTTTATCAGCGCTTGACCATTTGGCATTTTTTTGAGGTCAGAAAAACGACTCCTGAACGCGATTTCATGGCGTTCAGAAAACAGCCCATAAACTCCACTGCTGATAAAAGTTCAAAAACGTCCATGTGTGCATGGACACATAGGATAACATAGAGGGGAGTTTATGGGCTGTTAAAAAAAAAAACGCCCAAACTCCAAAAATCGGCCATTTATGAGCTCTAGTGTGCATGGAGCCTAATCATTTTTAGTAGGGGGATCTCCAAGATCTGAAAATTATTTCACTGGTTCCTCCAGAGTAAGAAGGTTGAGAAAGGCGGTCTATGGTTATCAGGATCAATGCTGTCTGAGGCCTTATTCACACTTGTGCAGGTTCCAGTTTGCATATTGCAGGTGCATTTTACTTTTTTCAATACACATCTTTAAACCATTGAAGTCTATGGAACCAAAAACCAGAAAAATGTACAGATGTGAACTACATCCATAGGAAACCATGTTAAATGGACTATATTGTGTTTCTGCAAAACTGAAAATGCACTAAAAAATGCATAGGTGTTAACCAGGCCTTGGGGTTTCCTTCACATGGGCTTGCTCCCTACTCAGCGATACCTAGCTCAGAGCAGAATGGGATGGAAGTCACCATCGTGACATCCATGCCTGTTCAGTTTTTGTCTGCATTTTGACAGTGGACTGTGGAGGACCCATGTTAGATCTATGGGCTGTCCGTTTACATCAGGCTACCTCCATTCCGTCACGGTTAGGACCAGAACAATAAAAATGGATGCAATCCTTTTCTCTTTTTATTTTCGGACCTGGACAGATTCAGCTGTAGCCCTTGTTCACACTGAACACGGCTTTGAAATCATGTGAATTCATCTGAACTTGCACGATTTCAAAGCTGCATTTCAGTCCAAATTCGGAGGCAACTTGAAAGACATCTGTGCGGGTTTCCTGCACAGATGTCTATTGAAATTGTCCCCCAAGTTGGCATCGTACCGATTGGGACATTCCTATTGCCGGCAATAGGCTCCAATTTGACATGTAATTTGACCTGTCAAATCGTGCCAATGTGAACGGGGGCTTAGGCGGATCTACCTGCCTGTAGACCTGCATAGAGCTTTGATCAGTTCCACCTGAAAATCAATGGGTGGACCTAGTCAGAAACCCCGTGTGAAAGGATCCTAGTAGCAGCATAGTTGCAGAACATTGAGAACCCTCCCTGATTTGCTCTGTTGAAAAGCTAACTGAACCAAAGTCCTCAATACAATTATGAAAATAATAAGTTCAGCAGGCCTGCAGTCACCATGTACAAATTGTTCTTGTCCCAGATCACCATGCTCTGTAAAACATTGCATGAAGAATGTGGATTTCCAGACATAAACAGTTTAATCTCTGCCCTCTGAACCTTGCATCTGATTGAGTCAGACTGCTGAAGGTCCATTGTTAATATAGTTTGTTATGTTTTTTTACATTGCAGGGTTACTGGCAGCAAATTCCAAGATCACTGCATTTCATGGATTCTAGCACGCTGATCCTGGCTTTCTGTGTCACCTGTCTTATTTTATTCTTTATGAGGAATAGAAATAAAAATGATTGGCACCTGCCTCCAGGGCCCACCCCTCTTCCTTTTTTGGGAAATGTACTGCAGCTGAACATGAAAGATCTGATCAAGTCCTTCAAAAAGGTGAGTGTGCGGGAGCAACCATGGGGGGCAGAAGGTACATGACCACTGAGATAAGAGGGACCAAATGCAGCTGTTCCATGTGTTCACATTGGAGGCAATTCTGAAAAGTGCAATGAGTTAAAGTGTTTGTTAAGCCTTTTGTTTAAAAAACTGCCAGCTGCTCTATTAGAGGCTGTCAGAATTTCTCCCTACAGCAGAGCCACGCTGCATGGCTACACATGTACCCCGGCCCCTGCGATCCTCCCCTCACATCCATCCCACCCATTTTCTAAGTCCCATACAGACTTTCAGGGTAGATGTGATGGGCAGATTACAGAGAAAGCAGAGCACCAGATCTGGAAGGTAAGTTACTACAAGAGCTACTTAAAGGGAAGGGCAAAACGATAATTTAAAAAATCGCATTCTACTGCAGGAGAAGATGAAAGGGGGTATTGGCAGCTGGGCACAGGGAAGATGTCAGGATCTACAATGAGTTATATATGTTAGCAACCACTGTCTGAATTCTGCATTGCATACTGCTGACTTATGTACCGCTGACCTGTGAACTCTGCACTATGTATGGCCTTGCTAGGTTAGCTCCCTTAAGGCCCCGTTCACACTTGAACAATGCTAGTGTTAC
The DNA here is from genome assembly GCF_042186555.1 of Aquarana catesbeiana. Taxonomy (NCBI): domain Eukaryota; kingdom Metazoa; phylum Chordata; class Amphibia; order Anura; family Ranidae; genus Aquarana; species Aquarana catesbeiana. Next base: position 59,251,201 of record NC_133332.1, read on the forward strand.
TATTTTTTAGCGTGTTTTTTCTAGTTGCATCATTCATTTGAATGGGCTTCCCTCTGCTCCAAAAAATGCGCTAACAGAAGCTCATAAACCAAAGTTTGGACATAAGTCAAGCACATTTTGTCATACATGGAAAAACGCACAGCTGCTACCCACATTTGTGGTGCCATTAGGAAATAATAGCACCGCAAGCGCATCACACGTTTGCAATAAAGCTGTTTTCTGCCTGCGTTTCTGCTACAGCCACATGTGAATGGTCCTTAAAAGTAGGGAACTGTGTCCAGTGATCTTTGATAGAGGTTCCATCTCACAACTTATAGGACTTAAAGGATCTGCTACTGACGGCTTGATGCCAGATACCACAACATACCTTCAGAGGTCTAGTGGTGGCCATGCCACAATGATTCAGAGTTGTTTTGGTAACAAAAGAGGCTGTTTTGGCACCAAAAGGGGGACCTTCTCATTAGTAAGTGGGTCATCATAATGGTATGGCTGGTCAGTGTGTGTTTTTGGGGTTATTTGCTGCTAAATAACTATCTTTGTGGAAGAAAACATTTTACAACTTTGTTTTCTAAAATGTAACACTTTGATGAAAACATTGCAATGATTTAAGAGTCCTTTCACAATATGGTGTAGCAGTAACGTGCTAATAATTCTGGAATTGCTGCACTTCTCTCTTCTGTCACAAGGTGGCCTGGTATCTGGTGACATTGGATAAGACAAGGACATAGCAAGGACATATCATGAATGGGGTGTCTGAGCCAATGGGTAGGGATTTTCTTGGGTCCCTTAGCCTGCTGGGAGAGCCTATTTATTTGGGTGGAGTCAGGTGATCGGGGTTCTGTGCCACCTGGACGGCTGTCTGGGTGGACGTGTGTCATGTCGCCCCGGGCTGCTAGGCCATAAGCCTTAGGCCTATCCCGGGGACATCTGGCTAGGCTGTCTGAGGGCCTATCCAGAAGCAGGATAGCAGCGTAGGGTTAGGACTGCGGGCTTGTAGTCCAAACAGAAGTAACGGTTCTGCCAGCCGAGGAACCAGTTGCGGTCAGAGGTAAAGGGGAAGTGGTCACCACTAAGGAGCTATCCGCCTTGTTACCGGAGACAACTGTGAGTAAGCTGATGCTAGTACCAGAGCAGATTTCTTGCCAGCCGGGGACAGTGAAGTAGTGGGAAGACTTCAGCAAATGCCAAGTCAGGGACTCAGCGGGACAGCAGAGGTGACACTTGTGGAGCATCAGTGAGTTCCAAGCTAGGAACCTAACGTGTCCGCGGGGGTGAAACTTGAGGAGTATCTGTGAGTGCCAAGCAAGGGACCCAGCAAGGAAGCTGGGGTGATGCTTGAGGAAGATACTGAGTGCTAAAGTGGAAGAGCTCAGGGGATCCAGTGGCTGTTGGATCTGAAGTCTACTGAGAGAGACTGGGAGCTCATTAAGTGAAGACTCAGTGAGTGAGTGTGGGGTAAGGAGAACTGTTCGTGTTGCAAATAGTTGCATACCATTACCGTTATTAACAACTACAAGATTGTTGCCATAGGAGACAGCAATTCCTACCTATACAGAAGTTGTGTCCGGCTGGAGGCCTTCATCTGTATAGCTGTTTGCCTACAGAAGTCTTGGAGTCTGCTAATTAACATTGCATCTATCTAAGGGTGTCCTGGCCCTAACCGTCTCTCCCCCAGTTCTGTTTAAGAGACAAATCTCTTTTGCATTCAAAAAGTGTCTGGCACCCACCTGTTCATCTTGCAATACACCCACCATGCCTTGTAACCCACTCTACACTGAAGGAGTGTTTTCTTGTTTTGGCCACAGCTTGCGAAGATCCATGGAGATGTGTTTACTGTCCACTTGGGGAGCAGGACAATAGTGGTCCTACATGGATATGATGCTGTGAAGGAGGCTCTAGTGGACAATGCAGATGTTTTTGGTGACAGAGCAAAAGTTCCGGGAGCACAACTTGTGTTTAAAGACTATGGTATGTGACATCTCTAATCATATTTAAACCTTTCCTAAGAAAACAATGGGAGCCACTAAAAGCTAACCCCCTTCTGAAAATGCCAGTTATGCTGATCCCCCTTCAATAATTTGTAATTCACTGACATGAAACAGGTATTGAGCAACTGAAAGCATTGAAGCAAGAGTATCAGTATAATAGCCTGGCAACTACCATTCACTGAAAGCAGTGGCAGTCTCTGTTTCTCACAAAAAAGTTCTGATATCTCATGATATGCATGGATGCCTTCAGAAATAACATAAAGCTGAACTTCAAGTAAAAATGAATTTGTTGGACTAGTAACAGTACAATTAAAAAAAAAAAAAAAACAAACAAAAAAAAAGCTTTGCTTTAACCCAGAAAAGTTTTCTGCAATCATTTCTTTTAAGTCCTCATGCACACGGACGTTTTTACAGCTGCTTTTTTGAGCTTTTTTTGCAGCTTAAAAAGGCCTGTCTATGTTATTCTATGGCTTCATGCCCACCTAGGCGTTTTTGAGCTGCAAGTGGCATAGGCGTTTTTAAGCTGTAAAAAAAAAACCCAGGACCAGTGGATTCTGAGAGACGTTTTTCAGCTGTAAAAACGCTCTAACGCTGAAAAACGCTCAAACGCTCAAAAACGTCATTCACCAACGTTTTTTAGCGTTTTTGATCCATTGGGGGAAAAAAAAAAAAAAAATTTGAAAAAAAAAAAAAAAACGCTCAAAAACGCTAACGCGGAAAAACGCTAAAACGCTATTGCAAAAACGCTGAAAAAAGCTGAAAAAAGTTAAAAAAAATCACTGCAAAGATACTGGCGTTTTCATAACGTTTTTTTAACAGCCTGTGTGCATGAGGGCTAACTACTAGATGTCCCCAGTCATTTAACCCACTTTCTCTGAGCTTAGATTGTCATGGACCCACCACTGCACTAACATTATTACATCAGCACTGTTCAGTGCAGCAGTAAGGACCATACCCCGCTGCTGCTGGAGGACAGGCAGAGAGTTTTGGAAAAAAATATACACTATATTGTCAAAAGTATTGGGACTCCTGCCTTTATATGCACATAAACTTTAAAGGCATCCCAGTCTTCGTTCGTAGGGTTCGATATTGAGTTGGCCCACCCTTTGCAGCTATAACAGCTTCAACTCTTCTGGGAAGGCTGTCCATAAATTCTGCAGTGTTTAGCGATATACTGTCAGCCTAGATTCAGCCAAATGCAGCAAAATTGATAGTTACATAGTAGGTGAGGTTGAAAAAAGTCCATCAAGTCCAATCTATGTGTGTGATTATATGTCAGTATTACATTGTATATCCCTGTATGTTGCGGTCGTTCAGGTGCTTATGTAATAGTTTCTTGAAACTATCAATGCTCCCCGCTGAGACCACCACCTGTGGAAGGGAATTCCACATCCTTGCCGCTCTTTTTGCGCTTCCTTCTCCAAAAAAGTTTTATCCCTATTGTGGGGTCACCAGTATGGTATTTGTATATTGAAATCATATCCCCTCTCAAGCGTCTCTTCTCCAGAGAGAATAATGTCAGTACTCGCAACCTTTCCTCATAACTAATATCCTCCAGACCCTTTATTAGCTTTGTTGCCCTTCTTTGTACTCGCTCCATTTCCAGTACATCCTTCCTGAGGACTGGTGCCCAAAACTGGACAGCTTACTCTAGAAGCAGCCGGACCAGAGTCTTGTAGAGCGAGGAATAATTGTTTTATCTCTGGAGTTGATCCCCCTTTTAATGCATGCCAATATTCTGTTTGCTTTGTTAGCAACAGCTTGGCATTGTATGCCATTGCTGAGACTATAATCTACTAGGACCCCCAGGTCCTTTTCCATCCTAGATTCCCCAGAGGTTCTCCCCCCAGTGTATAGATTGCATTCATATTTTTGCCACCCAAATGCATTATTTTACATTTTTCTACATTAAACCTCATTTGCCATGTAGTTGCCCACCCCATTAATTTGTTCAGATCTTTTTGCAAGGTTTCCACATTCTGCGGAGAAGTTATTGCCCTGCTTAGTTTAGTATCATCCGCAAATACAGAGATTGAACTGTTTAACCCATCCTCTAGGTCGTTTATGAACAAATTAAATAAGATTGGTCCCAGCACAGAACCCTGGGGGACCCCACTACCCACCCCTGACGATTCCAAGTACTCCCCATTTATCACCACCCTCTGAACTCTCCCTTGTAGCCAGTTTTCAATCCATGTACTCACCCTATGGTTCATGCCAACGGACCTTATTTTGTACAGTGAAGGTTTATGGGGAACTGTGTCAAATGCTTTTGCAAAATCCAGATACACCATGTCTACGGGCCTTCCTTTATCTAGCTGGCAACTCACCTCCTCATAGAAGGTTAGTAGATTGGTTTGGCAAGAATGATTCTTCATAAATCCATGCTGGTTACTACTAATGATACCGTTCTCAATACTAAAATCTTGTATATAGTCTCCTATCATCCCCTCCAAGAGTTTACATACTATTGATGTTAGGCTAACTGGTCTGTAATTTCCAGGGATGTATTTTGGGCCCTTTTTAAATATTGGTGCTACATTGGCTTTTCTCCAATAAGCTGGTACCATTCCAGTCAGTAGACTGTGTAAAAATTAGGAACAATGGTCTGGCAATTACTTGACTGAGTTCCCTAAGTAGCCTGGGCTGCAAGCCATCTGGTCCCAGTGATTTATTAATGTTAAGTTTCCCAAGTCTAATTTTAATTCTGTCCTCTGTTAACCATGAAGGTGCTTCCTGTGATGTGTCATGAGGATAAACACTGGAGTTTTGGTTACTGAAGCCCCCCTATTCCCTCGTGAAGACTGAGGAGAAGAATAAATTCAATACCTTCGCCATCTCCCCATCCTTTGTAACCAGATGTCCTTCCCCATTCTTTATGGGGCCAATATGGTCTGTCCTCCCTTTTTTTACATTTCTTGTTGCATTCTTTATAAAATCTGAATGCTGATGAAGATCCCTCAACCTTGTATTTTTTGAAGGCCTTCTCCTTTGCTTTTATATGCATGTTTACATTGCAGTTAAGCCATCCAGGACTTTTGTGTGCTCTTTTAAATTTATTACCCAATGGGATGCATTAGCTAATTCCCTTATTTAATATGTTCCTAAAGCAAACCCATCTCTCCTCCGTGTTCTTTGTTCCTAAGATTTTATCCCAATTTATGCCTTCTAGCAAGGTTCGTAGTTTAGGGAAGTTGGCTCTTTTGAAATTCAGTGTCTTTGTATTCCCCTTATGTTTCCTATTTGTGTGATCTATACTGAAGCCAATTGACCTGGATTGCTGTTACCTAAATTGCCCCATATTTCCACATCCGTGATCAGGTCTGTATTGTTGGTAATCAGTAGATCCAGTAACTCTTTATTTCTAGTTGGTGGGTCTACCATCTGACCCATAAAATTGTCCTGCAAGACATTTAGGAACTGGCGAGCCTTAGATGAATGTGAGGTTCCCTCTGCCCAGTCTATGTCTGGATAGTTAAAATCCCCCATTATGATAACACTTCCCATCCTTGCTGCTAATCCAAATTGTGATAGGAGATCTGTCTCCCCTTCCTCCCTCAGGTTAGGGGGCCTATAGCATGCTCCCAGTATTATTTTCCCCTTAGCTTCATCTCTTTGGAGCTCTAGCCATAGGGATTCTACCTCCTCCCTAGCTCCCTTAGTGATGTCATCTCTCACATTCACTTGTACATTATTCTTGATATACAGACATATCCCTCCCCCTTTTTTACCCTCTCTATCCTTGCGATAAAGGGTATACTCCCTGAATTCCAATCATGAGAGCTGTTGAACCAGGTCTCTGAGATTCCCACAAAATCCAAATCCTCCTCGTACAACAGTATCTATCTCTAGTTCTCCCATCATGTCCGCCAGGCTCCTGGCATTGGTGAACATGCCACGTAGTTTAGACTGGTCGCATATTATCCGAGATTGCAACTAGGACTTGCTACTATACTTACCTTGAGTTTATGTGTTTTGGTCAACCTACCACTAATGCCCCCAATACTACCCTCTGGAATATGTTCCGACTTGACTATCTCTACCTCTGGACCCCCCCCCCCCCCCCCCCATCGCCTATTTTTAAAACCCCTCTAACTTTTTGGCCATCTTCATTCCCAGCTGATCTGCACCCTCCTCATTTAGGTGCAGTCTGTCCCTTCTATAGTACCAGTTATCAGCTGTGAAGTCGGCCCAGTCCTCCAGGAACCCAAACCCATCCTTACTATACCAGCTCTTCAGCCACTTGTTTACTTCCCTAATCTCCCTCTGCCTTTCTGGTGTGGCTCGATGTACCGGTAGTATTCCTGAGAATACTACCTTGGAGGTCCTTTTCCTCAATTTAGCTCCTAAGTCCCTAAAATCGTTCTTTAGGACACTCCATCTGCCTCTGACATTGTCATTGGTGCCAATGTGCACCATGACAGCTGGGTCTCCCCCAGCCTCTCCCAGTAATCTGTCCACCAGATCAGTGATGTGCTGAACCCGAGCGCCCGGTAGACAACATACTGTTTGGTGCTTTAGGTCTTTGTGACAGATTGCCCTCTCTGTGTTTCTAAGAATTGAGTCCCCTACCACCAGAATCTGTCTTTCCTTTCCCTTCGCCCCCCCCCCCCACTCTCACTGGAGGAGGTCTTCCCCCAGCAGCTAGGGGAGTCCCTCAGCTCCAGCAGTGCTGGTCCCTGACTGGTTTCCCCAATGTCACTCAATGGAGTGTACTTATTGGGATGCTCCAGCCCTGGATCGGCCTCCCTGGCACTTCCCCCTCTACCCTTCCTGACTGTCACCCATCTACTCTTTGCTAGTGCCTGCACCTCTTTGTCTCCACCTGCCTTTGTGCTGGCCCCTGCCGGCACCTGCCATGTACGTTCCTGGCTCTCCTTTAGTATGGAGGGACTTCTTAGTGCTGACAGTTGCTTCCCCAGATTCAGAAACTAGGCTTTCAGGGAAACAATGCGCTTACATTTTGCACAGCAGTATTCACCTTCGATCGGATGATCAAGGAACGCATACATGCCGCAAGATGTACAACGAGTTGCCTCTCCACACCTGTCGGGCATCGTACCTATTAAATTTAATGAGGATTGGGGATTATACCCTGTCCAAATTACCTAAAAACTAGCTTCCTGACACTAATACTCAACAAGACAATACACAGGTACTCAACAAGACAATACACAAGTACTCGCAGACCTACGTGCACTCACAGACCTACGTGCACTCGCAATACACAGTACACAATACACTAACGATCCACACACTACTCAGACAACACTCAGGTACTCACACTACACAGGTACTATGACCCCTGTAATGAGAGGTTTTAACTATTACCTACTTTATCTAAAATGGAAAAAAAAAGTTTTGGCTTTGCATACAGTATTGTACAGGTATACTTCAATTTAATAATTATTTAAAAATGCTAGTTTTTGTCAACAGGGGTGATGCTTAGTAATGGGGAGCGCTGGAAACAGCTCCGGCGCTTCTCCCTCGCTACAATGAGGAACTTTGGGATGGGGAAGAGAAGTGTTGAAGAACGGATCCAGGAGGAGTCTCGTTGTCTTATAGAGGAGTTTAGAAGAAAAGCAGGTAGGTTTGAAATGTATAAAACCTGTTTAGCTTCAGACTTTAGAGTGATTATCTGAAAGATCTGATTTGAGCCAAGCATGCAATATTGACAAGCTGGTTGTTAAAATATGGCCAATCAGGTTTAACTTGTTCCTCTTATTGGTCACTATGTACAACAACTTCATTTCTTTTCTCTAGTTTTTAACAAATCATCCTCATTAATGGTTCACTTGATTTAAGGAAGGAATTTTACTTCATTTTCCTCTAGGTTCACCTTTTGACCCTACATACCTGGTGACTTTGGCAGTGTCAAATGTGATCTGTTCCATTGTCTTTGGTCAACGTTTTGATTATGAGGACAAGAAATTTCTTGGTCTTCTTGCAATGTTAAAAGATGCATTCAGAATAAGAAACTCAATTGCTGGACAGGTAAAACAACTATTCTGTGATATAACAACTATTCTACTCACTAACTAGATTCTTGTCTGCCTAAAGGATAGCTGTAATAAGGATAGCCAGAAAAGCAAGCATTTTTAAATGAGGCTAGCAATGACAACCTACATTTTTCTGCATTAAGGTAAAAAAACCTTTAGACTTTAGCACCACTGTATGTCTGTAGAGTCTTTAACCAGTTATTGAAGATTTTTTCTGTTTTAGCTTCAGATCTTCCTGTGGCCAGTTTTTGCCTTCCACCTCTTTCCTTTCATCTTTTTCCTTCTTCCTTAACTGAGAAATTACATAATCTACCCACATTGCAGGACATTTCTGGGGACTATATCCTTCTTTAGAGCTTTTTTTTTTTTTTTTGCTATGTGGGTATGTGTGTTTTGGTTTTTTTTTTTTTTTTTTTTTTTTTTTTTTTTTTTTTTTTTTTTTTTCCCAACAATTAATTTTTTTTAGCCTTAACAGATAAGAACATTACAAAATCGGACCATGGACTATGATATGTCACATAGTCAAAGAGGTCGAGACAAATAGGTTTCGTAGTACAAGGTGATATCAGCAAAAGCTACAGGAAATAAAGCTTTAAGTACACAAAAGTCTGACATAAGTAAACAAAAGAGTAAGTGAAGAGTTACAATAAACCAATGACAACATTCGTGTTCAGCTATCAGTGAAGGTTGGATTGTTATCCAATCAACCCACATTTTCCATGCTCTTTCAAATTTGGGAAAATAATTAGCTCTTATGGCCAGCGAGCGTTCATAAGTATAGTGAAGATTAATCAGGGCAATGAGTTCTGTCACGTTGGGTGGTGGGGGAGCATTCAATGCTTAAGTTAAACAGTGCTAGGGTAGGGTCAGGTGGAGTTAGCATGCCTGCTAAGTTATAGAATAAATGGAACGTTTGTAGCCAAAAGCTAGTAAGGGTCTTGCATTGCCATAAAATATGAAGAAGGTTGCCTACTTGCCCGCAACCTCTCCAATAGGGGAGAACTTTCGAACACTGCAAAAGTTCTGACCCGAATAACGAACCCCATTAAAGTCAATAGGACATGAACTTCAAAAATCAAAAGTGCCCATTTTGAAGGCTTATATGCAAGTAATTGGGCATACAATGGTTATAGGGGTCCAGGTCCTGCCGTGGGGGACATGTATCAATAAAACAAAATTTTGTGAAAAACATAATTTTTAAATAAGCAGTGATTTTTTGATTTTTAAAATGAAAGCCTAAAAAATGAAAAAATCCTTCCAATATAGTGCCTGGGGGTCCCCTTAGTCTACCTGTAATGTGGCAGATCTGTACCATGTCTAGAATCTGCTGCAGTAATAATTGCATTTATAAAGCCAAAAAAAAATAATTTTCCCTGCAAGCTGCCTTTATTTTGCTCAACAACTGGGGAGCCAGTGTGTATGATGAGGCCACAATTTAGTGCACTGGGAACAAGATTTGAGATTTTTTTGGATACATTCTGGTGTCACTTTGACTTTGTATAGAGGTAACGGGTGTGTTAAAATTGATCTTTGGGTGTCAGTGGCGCCTTCCCACCGTAACCCTATAGAGGTACTCTTGATGAAGGCAAAGAAAATTGCAATGATATGCATATTGTTGCTGTTTTTTGCCACATTTTATTTGCCCGAGACACAGTTTGCAGATAGCAACAGTGCGATCTGCTGCAGATGTGCTGAAAAAGGCCCAGACAGCTAAGCTTTGGGGAGTGGGCCGGGAGATAACAGCTGCAGAATGTGATGGAATAGGGTGGCTGCTCTCTACTCCTTCTTGATGTCAGCCGCCTTGGGATTGTGCCGCCTCACCTTCAGTTTCTTCCTCTGCTCCATCTGGCACCCAAGTCGCATCAGTGACATCATCATGATCATCATCATTATCCTCTCCATCTCCTCCATCTTCATCATTACCACTGGAGACAACTTGGCAATATGCTACAGCTTGGGGAACATGAATGCCAATTTGTCTACCAGTGTTCCTCCCTCTCTCTAGGCTCATGTTCCTGTCATCCTCAACCTCAGAACATCTGAATCCAGTAATGGCTGGGCATCATCAAGGCGCAAGTGGCTGACGCTGTGGTAAAATAATTCAGCTGACTCCTCAATGGCTGATGTTAGGGCTATGGCAGGAATAGAGGTGGACAAGGAGGCACGTTTATCCACTCTGGCAACTGCAGAGGACTGCACATTTGTCTCTGCTTGGCTGACAGAGGATGAGGAGGATGAGGAAGGTTTTGTAAGCCAGTCCACCACCTCCTCTGCATGCTGTGGCTGGATAGCACGGGCAAACTCACTAAACAGAGGAAATGATGCCCTGCCTGAGGACTGACCAAGTCCACCTTTGCCTGTGGACACATTTGTTGTTGGCCCCCTTACAGTGCCAAGGGAACGTCTGCCTTTCCTTGTTGTTCTCCCGGACATTATTGGGAGGGAGCGAGCAGTGCTTATTTTTTTTTTTTGTTTAGTGTTTATTAAAAGAATTATAGTATATAGAGCATACAAGAGGGATCATGCATATCTGCAATTGGGCCTTAAAATAACATAATACAACATACAGTAGCCGACATTTGAGGAGAGGTAACTATTATACATGTCCACTATCCAGCTATGGTGTAATAAACTTTACACATGGTCGGTTGCAGTGTGCAGTTTCATCTTCAGTTAATCCGGTTGTCAGACTACTGGAGTTGTCGGCTGGCAGGTGGCAAAATTACCATAGTAAGGGTCCTCACGTAAACATGAAACACTTGCAAAATCCACAAAATGATAAACAAGAAGAGAAAGTATAAAAGAGAGAGGGGGGGAAGAAGCAAGGGTAAGTGTGGAAGGGAAAAGGAGGGGAAGGGGGGGATACCCGCCTCTGTAGTCTAGTATAGTCAAGATGTATCATATCAATGACTTATTTTGTGACATAATATCCACATATACGGATGTATATTTGAAGGCAAACCAGCAGGACCATATTTTCTGCACCAAGTCAGACTTATTCCTAAGGGAATAAGTAAGATCTTCCATGTAGTACGTATGATCTACTTCCGTTAGCCATTGGCGTAAGGAGGGTATGGTTGGTTGCTTCCAATAGCGGGGAATAAGTGCCTTTGCTGCGTTAAGCAAGTGAGGCGTTATAGATTTTTTTATATGCTCCTACTGGTGAGCCTGTGCAATGGAGTAATTTAACCCATGGGTCATTGGGGATTTCAGTTCCTTGAATCTTTCGCCCAATGCAAGATAGTCAACCAGTATGGGCGAATTAGTGGGCAATACCACCAAATATGTGCATGTGTAGCTCCTTCGCCACACCCTCTCCAACATAGAGGTGATGTTTCAGAGAACATTTTGTGTAGTACCTCTGGGGTGTAGTGCCATCTCGTCAGTAATTTTATAATTCAATTCCGCTGTTTTGGAAGCCGTGGAGGAGGTGTGAGCCATTAGAAGAATAGTGGACTTCTGGACTTCTGATATCTCTTTATTAAGGTCTTTCTCCCAATTGGCTAGGAAAGTAGGGTTACTTGTGGTGGTTAACACCTGTAAAGCATGGTAAAAATAGGAGATGGGTCTCTCAACTGGTTGGTCCTCCGAAAAGGCAGATTCTATAGATGTTAAATCTGAAGTATTATGGATAGGTTTCGGGAGAGAGTGAACAAACGCTGCCAATTGGCGTTATCTCCAGTGTTCCAAGGGTGTAGCTGTAGAGCTAGAAAGTAATGTGACTATAGGTACAATGCCTGTTTGAGTGGTAACTTGGTGAAGTAGAGGTGGATTTCCCAGATTCCAGGCATGAGTTCTAGGATCCATGTTTCCAGGGGGAAAATAGTTATGGTCGGTCAGTGGCATAAGAGGGGGGTTGTATGACCATTTTTGTGTCTTACACAGTGAGTCCCACACCATCAAAGTCGAGTGCGTGAGCGGTGAAGAAGTCAAGGATAGAGTCCTATATTTCTTAGGGATCCATATTTGGGTAAAAAGGTCTGAGCCACTGAGTGCTATTTCCAGGTTAACCCATCATTTTGAGTCTTTATGATACTTCCATCCGAAATCCTATTCAATACTATTGCCCAAAAATATTGCTTAATGTTAGGTAGGGCCAAGCCCCCTTGCCTTTTAGGTCTGCCAAGAAGAGACCTAGCCAGTCTGGGTCACCTTCTGTTCTATACATATTTGCCTATCAGTGATGTGATCGACGTAAAGAAACCAGCAGGTATTCCATACGGTATCATTTGGAGCAAGAACAGCAGCCTGGGTAGTATGTTCATCTTCACAACGCTAATCCTCCCCAACCAAGAGTGTGACATTTGGGACCATTTTTGCAGGTCTGTCCTAATTGTATTGAGGAGAGGCACAAAGTTAGTACGAAATAGAAAAGCCGGATTGGGGGTGAGGTATATACCTAGGTATTTCATCTTATTTCTTTGTCAACTAAAAGGAAAAGATTGTTTCAATTGAGTTGCGGTCTCGTCTGACACTGAGATATTTAGAATTTCGGATTTGGTCATATTAATCTTAAAGTTGGAGATGGCGCTAAATTTTGAGAATGCTGACATGAGGTTAGGTAAAAAGATCCCAGGTTGCTGTATATAAAACAAAATGTCATCCACATATGTGGCATATTTGTGTTCTACGTTCCCTATGGTAACCCCGTGAATGCATGGATTATGTCTAACCGTCGATAGGAAAGGTTCCAATGCTAAGGCAAATAAAATGGGAGAGAGGGGGAAGCCTTGACGGGTACCATTAAAGAGTGTAAAGGGGTCACTTAAGGTACTATTGATACGTATTTGGGCCGTGGGGAGGTTATATAAGACTGATATGTGGGACAGAAGGGAGGGGCCAATTCCTAGATGGGATAGTGTTGCCATAAGGTACTCCCAGTCTACCCTATCAAACGCTTTTTCTGCGTCTGTTGATAATAGAAGGGTGGGCTGGGAGGAACCTCCTACATAGGCCATCAGAGATAAAGTGTGAAGAGAGTTATCTCATGCTTCCCTTCCTGGGATAAATCCTGTCTGGTCCCTAGAAACCCAACGTGGGATTAGGGGGGAAGTCTATTCGCAATGACCTTAGCGTACAACTTGGCATCTATATTCAATCGAGAAATGGGGTGATAACTACCACAGATACTAGGGTCTTTTCGCGATTTGGGGATCACAGTAATGTGTGCATGGAGGGTTTCTGGACGTAGGCTCCCCCCCCAAAGAGATCGCATTTGCATAGGAAGCAAGATAAGCAATAGGATATCTGCAAAAGATCTATAGTATGCAACTGTAAGACCATCTGGCCCAGGTGCCTTGCCATTAGCCATAGCCTTTAATGCAATGCGAAACTCTGAGATGGTGAATTCTCGCTCCAGAGCAGCTAAGGTATCAGGTGGCAGTCTGGGGAGGTCGGCCTGTGCTAAATAGTCACGAATAAGGGTTGTCCTGGTGTCTTGATCTACCCTATTGTTTTGGACACGGTATAAACGTTGGTAAAACGCTCTAAATGCTTTAGCTATATCCGGTGTTTTCGTGTGCCAAAAGTCTTCCCAGTTTGTTACCCATTCGTGGAATCGCTGTGCTACTATGTGGAAGTGTCGCTTCTGTTCTACGTGAAAGAGGGCTTTCAATTCCTCTCTCTTCAATGTTAGAGTGTGAAGTACTGCCTGGGACAGACTAGCTTTGTGCTGCTGCTCAAGAGCACTTATGACTCGAATCAGCTCAGTTTGTTGGTGTTTGCGTTCTCTCTTTTTCCTAGTCCCTAGCTCAATAAGTTTACCAAGAATGTGAGCCTTATGCGCTTCCCATAGTATACCTGGTGAGATGTCCGGGTGCATATTTTCTTTGAAGTAGGTGGCCAAATTGTCTCCAATTTTCCAAGTTTCCAATTTGTGGTCTTAAGGGGCATAGACATATGGTCAGCATGCGCACGCATGTGTCTGCGGTGCATATAGGGGAGAATCGTGCAGACCAACACCCACACACCCCCTGCCCACAGAAGGGCAGGGGTATGAGGGCGCAGGCTACCCGATGCCCCCTAAAAAGGGGCTCGAGGAGTCACGGGCATCAGATCACGACCACCCGGCACCAACCCGATGTGAACGTGGGTACATAGAATTGCACTTAGCTTAAACAGTGTACTTTAAGAAACTTACAACCAAAAACCTGGTGTCCAAAACTCAAAACAGAAGACTCAGGACAAGTCTGTTCATCCGATAGCAATTAGAGTCTCCCAGGGAGGCATTCAAAGTAAAACTTGCTTAGCACCCAAACTGGCAGCGAAGCTGGGAACCATTGTAAGGGAAGGCATATACTTGCGGTCAGTAGGAGTCAGGCAATCCAAACCAGAGGTGTAGAAGACAGTGAAAGGTATGGGCCTTCAGCAGCGACAACTGGAGGGATGTGTCGGAAGCTAGGGAGCGGTTTTTGCGGTCCACCTTCTGCCATCTTGGTTCGAAGGTGTTGGGAAGAGGCGGAATGGCGTCTTGTCAGCCAGGGAGTTCCGGTGGGAAGATGTTAACATCCATACAGAATTTTTCCAAGTCTTCTGGGAACCGGAGAACCGCTGTTTTCCCATCCTTGTGTGCAATTAAGGCCGCTGGAAAGCCCCATCGGTAGTTGATGGAAGCAGCTCGCAGCTTCTCAGTCAGGGGTCGCAGAGCCCTGCGATGCTCCAGTGTCTCTCATGCCAAGTCCGAAAAGAAAGATAAGGATGCACCGTCAAAATCTAGGGATGCGACATCCCTGGACTTCCTCATAATTGGCTCCTTTTCATCGTAATAGTGGACCCTGCAGATCACATCCTGTGGGGTATCTGATGATAGGTTACGGGGTCGGAGGGCTCTGTGTACTCTGTCTATTTTTAGAGGAAAGTCCGCTGCCTGGCCTAACAGGCCGTTAAAAATACCACGTACTGATGGGCGCAGATCTTCATCCCCGGTCGCCTCTGGAAGGCCACGGATGCGGATATTGTTCCGCCGATTTCTATTTTCCTGATCTTCGATCTTATAGAAGGCTATCCTGTGTGCAATAGTGAGAGAGCGAGTGGATGCCTGCAAGTTCCTAATGGCGGCAGCATGTCTGTCTAGGCGTTCAGACTTTTCCACTCGGTCTAGTACCTGAGAAAGATCTGCGCACACTGCAGATACCTCCTAATCGCATGTTCAAGTCCCAGGAGCATGGAGGCCAGCACTGTTTTGGTAGGGAGTCCGCTCACAAGAGCTGTGACCTCGGAGTGTCTGGAGGTATTTCCCTTGCCCTCTGAGTCGGCTGATGAGGCAGGTGAGCGGTGTCTGGGCTCAGGCCTGTGACAAGAGGCGGAGCCCGCACCGGAACTCATGCCTCATGGCGAGCGGCCTAGGCCATCCATGTCCATCAGTTCATCTGGTTCCGCCGCCAGGAACCGTTTAATGGAGCCCGCAGAGGTGCTTTTCTTCAGTAGGGACTTATCAGTCCTCTTGCGCATCCTCTCCGGCTTTATAGCAGTATTTAGTGGTGGAATAAGTGCCTTAATTATCGGGTCGGTGTCGGAGCTCAGGAGAGATGCGTCCTCACCACTGAGCTGTCCCTACTCTACACTAATGTATGTATGAATGACACGGTTTCACTACATTACAGTGAAACTATCTGAGCTGTCCCTACTCTAGCTGCACACTATACAAAGCTGAATGATGGTCCTCCTCACTACACTCACACTATCCCTAGACTGACACTGAACTAATATTCTACACTGACAATTGAAGCAAAATAGCACAGTATAGCACACTAACTAACTAATAGCACTGAACAGAGCCCTGTTCTATCTTTCCATGCCAAAATCGCACTGAAAATGGCTGCCACTGAAAGAATACTTTTATACTATGGGGCGGGAATGAGCCATGATTGGATAAAGTCATGATGACAGTGCTCTGTGCCCTGATTGGCTGAAGCTTTCACTGCTTCAGCCAATCAGGGCTTGCAATGCACTGTTCAGCGCTGTGGTCGGTTCGGGGGGCATCCGAACAGCAAAAGTTCAGCCCGAACCATTCACCCATTCCTACTTTCTGACACAATGAAGATTGACTGAGGAATAATTTTGCTAATCTGTATCACATAGAGATTTTTTTTTGGTTTAACTCTGAGTGGGTAATGCAGTGAGAGATGTTACATATGTGTGTATTGTATGGCCTTCAACCATTGAGTGTCAGAGAGGGTGGATTGTAGATCTGCCTCCCAACATTACATAGGTAGAGTTTTAAGGAAGGTCTCTTTATGTTGAAAGAGTGAGTAAAATAAGAAAATGCCTTTGGCTTTAGGGTCAGTGTAAAGCCGCCAAGCTTTAGGATGGACGAATAATGAAGGTTTAGTTGTTGTTTTCAAAAGTGTGAGATACACAAATATTGGAAGTAGCCAGAGTTGGATATGGTGTAGGACTGTGTCAAATCTGAGAATGATTTAGGCTTGCTATCACTGAGAAGCCTCTCCTCCCAGCATAATCCTGCCTCACGCCAGGTCTTAATTTTTAAATTTGGAATGAGAATGTCTAGCATGGAAATTGGGGTTAAAATTGTCGTCATTATGTTTATTAAACACTGAGCTTTGGGTATATGCTCGCCAAGCCAGTAAAGCTGCTGTAATGGTGGGAGGAAAATGTGAAAGAGGCAGGAGAGACCATAGATCAGCTATGAGAAGTGATTTTGAAATATTTGGTTGTACAAGTGTAGAGTCTATATCCAGGCAAAGGACTTCCGAGGTGGGATGAAATCAGTGTTTTAGTTGAGTAAGAACAGATGAGTGAAAGTATTCCTTAATATCCATGAAGCCTTTACCTCCAGCCTTTCTGTGTTTAATTGGGTGGTTATAGGGGCACCTTGCACGTTTGTTTTGCCAAATTAAGTTTTTGTTGAGGAGTCGAGATGTTCAGGTTTTAATAGGTATTGGAAAAGTCCTAAAATATATATAAAATTTGAGGTAGAATCATCATATTGAATGTGGCTAATCTGCCCATCCAAGTGAGTTTGCAAAAAGAAAATTTCTGGAGTTCGCTAGATAGTTTTGTGAGGGGATTTTAGTTGGCTATGCTAAGTTTGAAGAGGAGGAAGTTAGGATAATACCTAAATATGGGATACCATTGTCTTCCCAGGAGTATAGTAAATGCTTAGTGAGATATTCCCAAGTAGATTTTGGGATACCTAAGTCTAGTATGTGTGATGTAGAATGGTTAACTTTGTAGTACGAAACTTTGCTAAAGGACTTCAGTACTTCGTGTGCAATCATCAGGGATTCGATCGGGTTGGTAAGGGTCAAGATGACATTGTCAGTAAAAAGATATTGATGATGTGGGAGTGGTTATAGAATTGAAATTCCGAGATATCGGGGTGTGATCTGATTAACTCGGCCAGTGGTTTGATCATTAGATTAAAAATGGATGGAGACAAGGGGCAGCCTTCCCTTGTTCCATTAGAAATCAAAAAAGATTTGGAGAAAAGGCTGGAGGAGTAGACTCCGGCAGATGGAGTAGAATAATAAAGTCAGGATGGCGGGTAGTATATTTCCATATAAATATACTCTCAATGGACTTG
This sequence comes from Aquarana catesbeiana, assembly GCF_042186555.1. Classification (NCBI taxonomy): domain Eukaryota; kingdom Metazoa; phylum Chordata; class Amphibia; order Anura; family Ranidae; genus Aquarana; species Aquarana catesbeiana. The sequence goes on from NC_133332.1 coordinate 59,268,732, forward strand.
GTCTAAAGCCTTCTCCACATCTATGTGTAGCGCACCCCATAAGGAGCCGCAAGTAGATTAGGATCCCCCAGCCTGCACAGCCAGGCATACAGAACTTCCACAGGCACTCAGAGTCAGAACAGTCTGTGACTTTGTTTTTTTGTTTTATTGAGGGATATAACTTGGATAGGGATTGGAGTTTATCTGATGTCCATATGACTTCACCAACAAACTTCAGGGACAACTCTTCCTATACAGTCTATTGAAAAGATTAAAAATGCAGCGCTAGTGTGTAACACAGTGCGAAAGTGAAGTATCACCTCACGTGCTAATATAAAGCTGATAGTAACTTGTAGGTCAGATATCAACGTGAACAATATACAACAACAAAAGGACTAACAAATCAGGAAAGTTTGTCACAGGTAGGTGAAAATGTCCATGTAAGACAGCAAAAAAAAAAAAAAAAAAACTGCAACTAAAACTGTCTGTGATAAACCAAAAAAATAGGAGATTCTTCAGTAAAATGAAATAAAGTCCCATGTGTAGATGATGCCTGTAGATGATAGTAAATCAACCACTATATGTGACAGGAATAACCTCTTCATAAGATATTTGCCGCATCAAGATGGAAATATTGAAGGAATGGGTACGCTTACCATGAGAAGTGGACACACTCACCATACGGCGGTGGGTCAATCAGGTGTTTGGATTCAACAATCCGGCAGATATTTGATGGAAGGAGCTGGTGTGGAGATGCGCCTCAATACTTCCGTCAAAATCCGTGGTAAGCAAATGGTGTAGCTAGGACAGCCTGGCTAAAGAACTTGGACTCCTATCCGATGGTCACACTTGATAAGATGTACGAACTCCAAATGGTGTCACATCAAACCATAAAAAAGGAAAGAAGAGAAGGGCCTCCACATAGTGTGTAAATCCAAAAATAAAAATTTATTAAAACAGCAAAAGCTTAACAGTACAATCCACCTAGTTGGGTGGGTACAAGGAGTGATCACATAAAAAGTAAAGGATAAAAAACAGTATCGCGTGGTGTCAGAAAGCACAAAGGCTCAGCAACCCGACATGTTTCGGACGAAAGTCCTTCAACTGTTTCGTCCGAAACGTGTCAGACGAAATATCTTATGAAGAGGTTATTCCTGTCACATATAGTGGTTGATTTACTATCATCTACAGGCATCATCTACACATGGGACTTTATTTCATTTTACTGAAGAATCTCCTATTTTTTTGGTTTATCACAGACAGTTTTAGTTGCAGTTTTTTTTTTTTTTTTTTTTTTTTTTTTTTTGCTGTCTTACATGGACATTTTCACCTACCTGTGACAAACTTTCCTGATTTGTTTGTCCTTTTGTTGTTGTATATTGTTCACGTTGATATCTGACCTACAAGATACTATCGGCTTTATATTTGCACATGAGGCGATACTTCACTTTCGCACTTTGTTACACACTAGCGCTGCATTTTTTTATCTTTTCACTTGTTTGTGCAGTTTACTATACTGTTTATGCTAGCTGCTTTACTATTTTTTACCTACTTTTAAGTTTTATCATTAGTAGCGCGACATTGTTTCATACTTATTGCTATACAGTCTATTAACAGCTGCTCTTCTTCCTTCAGCACACACTTGCTTGCAGAACCCAGTTAGGCCATCCTGTAGTATTTTTGTAGCAAAGGCCCATTACAGGCAGGGACTCGCAGCCCCTATACTTGGAGAACAGATTGGGTAACACATCTCACACTTTCCCAGCACTTCCTCTCTGTGGCCACTGCTCCCAGCACCACCTCTTCAGCCCCTGCCAGCCCTCCTGGCTGCAGCAACCCATTTTACTAGCCCTCCAGGCTAACTTCTCCCACAGTCCTCCAGACTGACACTCACCAGCCCACCTGGCTGACTCTCAGGAGATCTCCTGGACGTACTGACTTGCTCCTGTTGTCCTCTCACTTGCTCCCGTGCCTCCTGGAAAGGATTTCTCCATGTGTTGTAGAGGGTCCCTCCAGCACCCTAGCCCCAGGCCCAAAGTTGCCCCCCCCAGACTAGAGGGAACCCTCAAGGGCCACAGACAGCCTCCTCAGCACTCCAACCCCATATTCCACCTGCTGGCATGACTCGTGCCTATTTATGAGTTGCCTACCCCCTTCCAGACACTTTTTGCTGGGGATTGGTCGAGGACCTCATAATATGCATAACAGCCCCCCCTAGCCTCCACTCACTATGTCTAGAACACTCTCCAATGTTCCAGAGAACAGGGGGAGGCACCATAGGAGTGATCGGGATGAGTCATCCAGTCTCTGAGTCACTGATCCCTGACCCAGATTCACAACCTAGGCCTGGCTCTCAGCCAAGCCAATTTGCCTACGCTAACAACTATTCTATTTACACTAGCACACTAGCTAGAGGGTGCTACACATGGATAAGAGGAGAGAAGGTGTTTGGCGGTATGACCGCTAAAAATAGATTGTGTACAAAGTGAGGCAATTGAGAGGGTTGGACTGATTCTGGTATTCCGTGAATTTTCAGGGTTTCTCCCTCCCTATCTTCCAGGTCAGTCAACTTCGCTTTCATCCATACGATTTTAATCAGCTTGGGCAGTTTGGGCCTCAACCTGCGTGTTTATAATTAACCGTGAAAACGTTTATCGATTGTTCCACATGAGCTACTTAATCTAGGTCCTGCAGTTTTCTTTTGGATTGGTGAATGCTTGCTAGTACATCTGCCAGCAGGGAAGCCCTCAGGGAGAGGAGCATATCCTTTAACATTGTGTCGGATACTGGTTGACCACCTAGTGGGGAATGATACACTAGGGCCTAGATGAAATGGGGCTGGAGATCCACTTTTTCCCCCGCTTTCCTCCGCTTGCGTGTCATTGTCTTCCCTCCTCATCAGATTCTCTACTGGGTCTGGATTTTGCTGGGCATTGAAAGGTGGGAGAAGTGAAGCTGATTCCTCAGCTGCTGGCACCGCTACAGTGTGAGAGAGCTGTGAAGCCACCAAAAGAGGTCCAGGAGCGGCCTGAGCTGGATTGGAACTGCTGCCATCTTGGAGTAGCCTTATGATCACTGTTGGGAAGCAACCCAACAGTTTCTGTAGCTGAGGAGACTCCCATCTGCATCAAGGCATGCTGCGGGGTGTCAGGAGGCAGAGAAGATGGGCTGTCTCGATCAGGGTGAGCAGGTGACTCCGTTATATGGAGGTAGGCATGCAAATCTCCTGACTCTGGCGTCCATCTTGCTGGACAGTAACCACGCCCCCCCCCCCCTTTAGAGATTAAGAAAACATGAAAAAAAACCCTAACGGGGCTTTAATGCAGCCAATGATATCAAAATGAATGGGTAATCAAAAATAGCTTTATTGATACAAAAATTGTATAAAACGAATAAGTACTGACATTAAAAGTCAGGACATGAACTGGAGTACAACATATGTATTGTCAGTACTTATTCGTTTTATACAATTTTTGTATCAATAAAGCTATTTTTGATTACCCATTCATTTTGATATCATTGGCTGCATTAAAGCCCCGTTAGGGTTTTTTTTTTCGTGTTTTCTTATGCATCTTGTGGGGTGTGCAGCCTATTTGTCTGTACTCCTGTGAGTGTCCCCTTTCTTGTCCCCTCTTTAGAGATTATTTTTTGAACAACATGATCAGTATTTGTTTCCAAACCAATTTATTATAAAATAATATATTTTGGATATTCACATACATTTGATGTCTTGTATTGCAACACTTATCTGGGAACATATACTTTAATGTGTTGAATACAATGATAGTATTATAATACAGTAAAATCTTGGTTTGAGAGCGTTTTGCAAGACAAGCTAAATTTTTAAATACATTTTGACTTGATATACAAGCGATGTCTTGATATACAAGTAGCGTCATATTACAACTGAGTAAAAAAGAGAAGAGGGGCACCTCCTAAGTGTAGCAATATGGTTACATTTAATTAAGGTACAACATTTAGCAACTCACATGGTTGATGATTAAAACAGGCACATCTAAGTATGCAGACATCCGGGGTAAAGCTGTCCACATAGATCATTTTTTTTTTAAAGTGACAATGTAAAAAAATAAAAATGAATAAAATAAATAAGAAAAAAAATGTTTAAAGAGCCCCGCCCCTGCTCGCAGAGAAAACGCAGGCGTAAGTCTCCCTCGCATAAGTAAACGGTGTTCAAATCACACATGTGAGGTATCACCGCGATTGTGAGTTATGGAAATAATTCTATCACTAGACCTACTCTGTAACTCTAACCTGGTAACCGTTAATTTTTTTTTAAAATACCGCCTATGGAGATTTTTAGGTACCGTAGTTTGTTGCCATTCTACGAGTGTGTGCAATTTCAAAGCATAACATGTTAGGTATCTATTTACTTGGCATAACATCATCTTTCACATTATATAACAAAATTGGGCTAACGTTACTGTTTATTTTTTTTTTCAAGTCATGAAAGTGTCTTTTTTTTCCCAAAAATTACGTTTGAAAGACCACATCACAAATACAGTGTGACATAAAATATTGCAGTGATCGCCATTTTATTCTGTAGATTCTCTGCTAAATATATATATATATATATATATATATATATATATATATATATATATATATATATATATATATATATATATATATATATATATATATATATATATATATATATATATATATATATATATATTTATTGCTTGGGGGTTCCAAGTAATTTTTCTAGAAAAAATACTGATTTTAACTTGTAAGCAACAAATGTCAGAAATAGGCTTGGGCATGAAAGGGATATACAAGTGCTGCTTTAGATTACAAGCATGCTTCCGGAAAGAATTACGCTCGCAATCCAAAGTTTTACTGTACTTCTATCTCATATTTTGCTTGTCAGTGGATCAACATGGTCAGCAGCACTTATGCTGCAATATATTTTGGGGACTGTGTGTTGCAACATTCACTTGGGAGTATATAAACCTATTCTATGAGCCCTTACTGTGAATAAATATTGAATGGGTGTGAATAAAAAATTATGATGTTCTACTTCTGAACTCTACTTGTTGCTTTCTATCTAATGCAATGGAATGGTATTCCATTTGCAGTGTTTAAGATCTTATTTTTACTGGAGATTCACACAACTTTCAATCAAGATTCATGCATTTTCATATAAGGCTCATTTAGGAATATTGATAACATATAGATCTCTACATGTTGCATTATATACATAATATACAGGGAATGTGGGTATTGAATATATGTAGGGATATTGCCATTGTTAGTTTGTAATATATCCTTCCCCTTCTTTAGAGCCTATTACATTTCTAAATGAAACCTGTCTCAAGCTTTGACATTTCAACCAGAGTATAACACACAAGTAAAGCTGTTCAAAAACATTAGATTGGGGGCGCATGCGCGGCGCAGAGGAAGATGGACGCCTGATACAGTAGCTCCGCTACACCCGGGACTCTATAGGCTTCCTGAGGGCCATAGACAGCACAAATTTCATTATTTTCTGCACCCCTCAAGCCACATATGCCTGGTGCATGCCGTCGAAGCGAGGGAAATCTCGGGGCTCCTCTCAGAATACTTTAACCCACTATCTCCTCCGCACGCGGGACCGCTACAGCATGGCCCAAGATGGCGCCGCGGGAAGAGGGAACTCTCCGGCTCCATCCACTCCACCGCAGCCGGACCTCTCTCCTCACAAACACAGTTCAAGTGAGTACCACTCCACCCTTTCTAAGGCGGACTTGGACAGTAGTCTGGAAGCCATGTACACAAGATTGGCATCCAAATTCCAAACGGAGCTGCATAAAACCTCCCATACTCTGTCCCAAGAGATAGCGGCCCTGGGCTCACGCACTGAGCTACTCGAGACCAAACATGACGAGCTAGCCCTGGCTTATAATGACCTCAGTCGCGACCATGAATCTCTATCTCTGGCCCTCAATACCATACAAGCCCAAGTCGAAGATCTCGACAATAGAAATAGACGTAATAATTTGAGGCTCAGAGGCATCCCCGAATCTGAGACAGAACTAATCCCTACGGTGATCCGTTTATTCAAGTCACTTCTCCCTGACCACGAATCTGCAGCCTTCAAATGCGATCGTATCCATAGGGCTCTCCGTCCTAAACCACCTGATGACAAGCCTCCCAGGGATGTAGTCCTGTGTATGAAGGACTTCCTCATCAAAGAAGAAATCCTGAGAGCTGCTCGTAACAATCAACGCATCACTCTGGATAACCACGTTATTCAGATTTACCCAGATATTTCCCCGGCAACTCTAGACAGACGCAGAGGCCTGAAGGAGATCACTACAGCACTACAGTCTGCACGCATTCGTTACAGATGGGGATTCCCGTTCAAACTACTGGTCCCCCATAATGGTACCACGTTCGCCGCTTCCTCTCTCCGTGAGGGCCAAGAAATCCTGGTGAAGCTCGGCCTCCTGGATGCTGCTGTGTTACGCCGCCTTCCTTCAACACCCCGTCCGGCTCCCATCTGGCAAACCCCTCCGCCTAGGAGAGACAGAAGGAGGATTCGTTATGAAGCCGGAGAGGGCCTCGCAGAACAACTACGCTAGTGGTTCCCGTGAGATGCTCAGCACCACAATTACTCCTTTCCTTAGGATGGTGGCCGTCCCTCGGTGCCGCGATATGTTCTCCCCACCCAGCAAAGTAACCCCCTTTTTTTTTTTTTTTTTTTTTCCCCCTTTTTTTTTTTTTTTTTTTTTTTTTATATATACATCCTTGTACCTTGGGCACTGTAAGCCCCGTTGACTACACACTCTGCAACCCCACTTAGGTGAGCTGCAGCCTTGCTGGGTTCGAGACCTAGTTGTCTCGCTTGTGAATTATTTGTTTTTTTTTTTTTTTTTTTGATCAGGTGAAAAAGGTTTTTTTTTTACAGAACCTTCACTGATCCAGTTTTGAATGTTTGACTTTATGTCCTTTTCTAGTTGCCTGAATCTAGGCCTTTTTTCCTTTCTGATTTTCTATTTTTTTCTAGAATTTTTCCTTTTTCGTTTTTTTGGTCAGTCAAATCAATACCTAATGCTCAGACTCTCTGTAAATATTGCTGAAGATCCTTATGTATTTAAGATTCACATCTGTATATGCTATGGTTGCATTTTATTTAATATTGTAATGGTGGTACCCCTGCTTGTCTTCCTATTCCGTAACTTACAAGCTCAGCTTACCCTCTGTGTAAACTTTACAATAAACTCTCTCAGCTGTGATAGTTCGACTATGATAAATCATGGTTATCACATGTATTTCCCATAATGTGAAGGGATTCAACTCCCCGATCAAGAGACGCAAAGCTTTTGATCAATACAATCATCTTGGCGCTAAGATTCTCCTAATTCAGGAGACTCATTTCTCACATACCTCACACCCAAAATTCCTTCACAGGAATTTTCCCCAAGCATTTTATTCACTTCACTCAACCAAAAGCAGGGGTGCCGCCATATTATTACATGCCTCCTTACCTATGGAGGTAAAGCAATGTCATAAAGACAAGGATAGCAGGTTCGTTATTATTAAAGGGTTGATCCACAACAAGGAAATAACTATAGCAAGTGTTTACGCCCCTAATGACGCCCCTGCATCCTTTTTCAAATCCTTCTTTGACAAGTTGATTTCTTTAAACTCGCCTCATATGATAATAGGAGGTGACTTCAACTTAGTTGCTAACCCAACACTGGATAGATCCTCCTCCACGATCTCATCTAAAGCCTTCCCGAGGTCTCTTTCACAAGGTCTAGCTGACCACCAGTTGATAGATACCTGGAGAACGCATAACATGGGACTAAAAGAATACACCTTCTACTCGCATCCACATAATAGTTATGCTAGGTTGGACTATATTTATACTACCCCTATCATTTTAGCCAACTCATCGTCTGCCACAATCCATCCTTGTGTCTGGTCAGATCATCATGTCACCTCTTTCACTACACAATTTATAGGCCTCGCTCCCACCCCACACACTTGGAGATTGAATGAAGCTTTGCTCTCGGATTTAGTGGCTGAATCCGAGACAGCCAAGTCCATTGAGGAGTACTTTTCCATCAATGATCTCCCAGAAACCCCACCTGCTATAGTATGGTCTGCCCATAAGGCAGTTATAAGGGGAAAACTTATCAGCATTGCCTCTTCCCATAATAAGATGCATAGACAAAAAATCCTTGACCTCACGACAGAATTGGATCGTTTATATAAAAACACCGCTTTGTTAGGCTTGGAATCCACCAGGAAAACTATAGATCAAAAGAGTCTAGAATTAAACTCTCTCCTATCCTCCAAGACTGAGAAAGACTTTAGATGGTCCAAAGCCAAATTTCTGCTGCATAACAATTCCACTACAACTCTTTTCGCTAGGAAACTTAACCAAGCCTCCCGCCCCACACATGTATACAAATTAACCTCTATAGCGGGTCATTCCACCTCTCATCCTAAGGAAGTACTTCACATTTTTGAACGCTTCTATTCCTCCCTCTTAGCACCAGTTCAAACCCCTCCCACTAATACCGAAGAAACTTGGTTTCAAAATGTCCCCATACCTTCCCTTTCCCCTTCACAAACAGAGAAACTTAACGCCCCCATTACTACTTCAGAAGTGCTTAGAGTAATTAAATCCCTTAAGGTGGGCTCTGCTCCCGGCCCCGATGGCTTTTCGGCCATATATTATAAAAAATTCGCCACACTTCTAACCCCCAGCTTAGTACAGTTATTTAACTGGGTCCTACAAGGGGGTAGTTTCCCAGATGAGATGTTATTGGCAAACATGTCCTTGATCCCCAAACCTAACAAAAATCATTTACTTCCCCAAAACTATAGACCAATTTCGGTCATGAATAATGACTTAAAGATTTTTAGCAGAATTCTAGCGGATAGGTTGGCTTCTATCATTTCCTCCCTTATCTCCCCCTTTCAATCAGGATTTATACCCCATAGATTTATAACTGATAACATCAGACTAGCTTCCAACATAATTCAAGATGCAAACCAGACCTCCAGGAGACTCTTCATGCTCAGCCTTGACATACATAAGGCGTTTGATAGCGTCTCCTGGAACTACCTTTCCATCCTTCTGCAGCGTATGGGCTTCTGCAATGAATTTTTGCACGGGTTTCATGCCCTTTATATCAATCCCAAAACTCGTATTAAGATTCCGGGCTGTTACTCTGAATTTTTTTCAGTTGGCCGGGGCACTAGGCAGGGGTGTCCACTTTCCCCCCTGGTTTTTGCCCTTGCCCTGGAACCCCTAGCCATTGCCATACTCACCAATCAAAATATTTCAGGGTATTCAAAAGGTGCCTCTACATACAAATTCTGTATGTACGCAGATGATGTCCTCATGTTCCTGACCAACCCCCTTATCTCCCTCCCTAATCTCCTTCAGACCCTATCAGATTTTGCTGGAGTCTCTGGTCTTAAGATCAATGTCACAAAATCGGTAGCTCTTCCGGTGGGATTTTCTCCAACGGAACTCCATCACCTTAAAGACACCTTTCATTTTACGTGGGCAGATACCCACCTATCCTATCTGGGCATTTGTTTGACAGGAGAGTTCAGCAAACTTTTTGAATTTAACTATCCACCTATGATTTCCAAACTGAAAAAGACTCTGAAAATGTGGTCCCAACTTCACATCTCCTTTATGGGTAGAATTACAGCCCTCAGGATGGTGATCCTCCCCAGGTTACTCTATCTCTTTAGATCCCTCCCAATTAGAGTTTCCAAATCATATCTGCTGAACCTTCAGGCACAACTTAATAAATTTATTTGGCAGGACAAACCCTCCAGATTTGCTAGAGACACCCTCTATTGTTCTGCTAGAAGCGGGGGATTGGGGGTCCCTCGAATTTGGCTTTATTACCTGGCCAGCAGATATGCTCAGCAAGCCCAATGGAATATTCGCAACTCTAAGGTCCCGTGGGTCAAATTTGAACAAGACTCTATTTTTCCCCTATTTCTCCCTGGGATAATGTGGACCTCTTTCCCCTCCCTGCCAGATATTTCCTCCAAGAATTTGGTAGTGTCTCTGGGGCTAAAACTTTGGAACTCTTACAAACATAGGTTCAGTCTTTCTACCCAGTCCCCTCAGGGTGCCTCCTTTCTCGGTGACCCTAGATTCCCTTCAGCTTACTATCACCCTGAATCATTCCAAGAATGGACACAACACAACTTAATTACTCTGGGCGATTTCCAGGTTAACTCCAAATTCACCACATTCTCGTCATTAAAAACCAGATTTAATATTCCAGACAGGGAATTTTTTCGCTTCCTTCAAATACGTCACTTTTTTCAACAACACTACCCTACCCCCTTGGGGGCTGCCACGTCTTTGTATGAGGATCTATGCCGTGAGACCCCCCGTCAGCGGGGTCTCATCTCACTGATCTATAAACTCTTAGTGGCAGCCGTAGATGTCCCGTCCCTGAAATATAGGTCTCAATGGGACCAAGAACTAAACCTTGACCGGGACGCTTTGGACTGGGAGAGAGGTTGGTTAAATATACGCAAATGTACCAAATCCCTAGCCGTTAGGGAGACGGCTATAAAGCTAACGACGAGATGGTATTATACCCCATCCCGCATTCACAGAATATACCCACAAACATCCCCTAGATGTTTCCGGGGATGTGCACTTTTGGGTTCATATATGCACATTTTCTGGGATTGTGAAAAACTTCAACCTACTTGGAGAGAGGTCTTTAAGCTGGTGGATAGACTGGTGGGTCACCCCATTAGTCTCACTCACCTCCACTGCATCTTTTTCCAAGATATTCCTGAAATTCCAAAACCTCTCCTTAGGTTAATTCACTCAATATGTATGGCTACGATCTGGTGCACAGCTCTTCACTGGAAGTCCGCTACTGTTCCATTCGCGCAAATTATGGCACGTATTGATTGTATGATGATATCCGAGCAAATATTTCACACACTACATGATTCTACCCCTGCATACAATGCCAAATGGAATCCATGGTTCTTATTAAGGCTTCAGGATTGAGCACTCCTGACCAAATTATTGTTTCTGGTATGATTTCCCCCCCCCCCCTTTTTTTTTTTTTTTTTTTTTCTTCTCCTTCTTTCTTCTTAGTTTTATAAGTATTACACACCCAACTCTTAGGGTATAACTTCTTCTTTGTGTTAATTTCTATAGTCCAAGAGAATATTGAGTTTACTAAATAGTTCTTAACGTGATAGACCACTTTGTACCCTATTTTCTCATGACATATATTGTACCCTGAAAGTATTGAATATCCTCATTCAATGTATGCGAATTTTTTTTGTTTCTTTAATAAAATCTTTTGAAAACAAAAACATTAGATTCAGAGATACAGACAACTGATAAGGTATACTGTATGCATTTATTAGTTTTCTTGAAAATTAAGCTTGGCTTCACAAATTGCCACAAGCTTTCCTATTGGTCCACATAGTGCATTATTATGCCTCACTGGCCAACAGGGAAGCTCAGCATTTTCACTGGTCGTGATTGGATCAGTTTAATGAACATAGTTTCACTGGGCTAAGGTTAAATTCTGTACATGTGCTCTGGCTAATACTGGGAGGAAACCAAGTAACCTATCAATATTCCTTCTACAATAAAAAAAAAACACATACTTTTTTTTTCTGCCTCTTTTGTTTTATCTGTAGTTGGATACAAGAAGAGTAAGTGTGATTTGATTCATACTTTTTACTAAATGCACTAATTTCTGAGATGTTGAGACTCCATGCAAGGGAGGTGTGAGGAGATGTGACGTGCCGGTCCTGGGGGAGGGGCCTGATGGTGGGGTGGTGGTGGAGGAGCGTGGAGGAGCGGAAGACGAGGGCGGCAGGGACGGCGAGAGGTGAGAGCGCACGCCGGTCCTTTTGAAAGCGCCGCTGAGACACAGCGGGAGTAGCGGCAAGGAGCCACGCGGAAAGCCAGGAAGCCGAACTGGGTGACGGTGTCACGGAGACCATAGAAGTGAAGCACAGCGTTAGCTCCTGGTTCCCGGTCTGTTCGGAAGGTGCGCTCAGCCCGCCTCTATATCGGCATCTATTCCCGGCTCCCTGACCCTGTCTGCTGCCGCCCCCCCCCCCCCCCTGCCCTCTATGGTCATCGAAGAGAGGAGACAAGGCAGCCCCAGGCTTCCTGATGGAGCCAGTATAAAAGGGAAAGGAGAGAGACTGTCAAACTCCCCTGAAATTGCTGTCTATTGATAAGGCTTACACCGCCCCCCCGCCGAGGAGGAGAGGATCGGGGTGTATCTGGAGTCTGGAGGATCGAGGTAAGACCTGCTGCTGTTGAAATACAATCCCACACTCTGCGATTGGATGCTTAAATGTAGTTTCATTGAACACTTGTTGGCATAGCAGGACTGGTTAATTATTTCACCCTGGGCGATAAGGAGGTTCTTTATAGCCTGGAGAAGTGCATAGAAGAACGTATAAATTTACAGGGGACTGTACAAGCAAGCAAGACAACGGTTCTTGTGGGGGAGGGGCGAAGATCATGAAAGGTTGGTCATATAAAACAAACGAACCGAAAAAGCCTAGAGACAGCCTTAATTCAAGCTCCATCCAAAAATTTTTAAAAGAAGCACAACTTAAAAGCCCAGTTGTGGAAGATAGGCAGCAAAACATGAAAGATCTCTCTAAACACAAAGGAGCCCTAGGGGGAACCCCCAGAGGAGAGATGACCCTAGGCGCAGACTGTGATCAAAGCTTAGATGTAGACGCGGATGCACCCCTAACAAAAAACGAGATGCAAGATATGTTTACTAAACTAGAGACCGTTATAAAGGAAGAGATCCACAATGTAAGGACAGATATGGGACATATCTTGAGACGAGTGGAAGTAGCGGAAGAGTTATCTGAACAACACGCGGCAGAGATTATAGCTTTAAAAAATCAACCTAAAGAATTAGTCAGACCAGCGGGAGATGCTCTATAAATTAGAGGAACAGGAAAATCAAAATAGAAGGCATAACCTGAGGATAAGGTGTCATGGTTATGAAATAGAGTTTGTCGATCAGCATACCTGTCTCCATGTGTTCATCTCTAGAGACCAGCTGACCCTCACCTGACTGCTTTTGTAACCTCTCCTCTAAGCATGGCCCCACCCCAGGCCCTATCAGGGAACCCTATATTAACCTTTGCACTGCAAGCCAGCAGTGCTGATCAACCATTGTGTGTTAGCCTCTGTGTGTACTTGCTGTGTTTCCTACGTCTGATTCCTGTTACCGACTTTGGCCTGTTCTTAACTATTCCTGTCTGCTCGTGACCCTGACCTTTGGCGTGTTCCCGACCATCCCTGTTTGCCTGTGACCCTGAACCTTAGCGTGTACTCTGTTGTCCTTGTCTGCTTGTGGCCCCGACCTTGGCTTGTCCCTTACTTTCCTTGTTGTTCCAGCCTGCTGCCTCCTTCCTCTTCTTCTGTAGTCTAGCGTGAGCTGTGAGACCCTGGGGGCCGCGACCTGGAGCCAGACTGCAGCTCAGTCCATCCTTACCATTAAAGGCTCTGGTGAACACCTGCTGGCTCTTAGACTCCGCGCCCTGGGGAATCTATGCTTTAGCTCCCAGTGGGATCTGTGTCAGTGATCCAGTAGACCTGCTTCCTGAACCTCCCAGGGTTCAATCCACAGCAGTTGGCTGTAGGGTCCACTACTTTGCGGTGCACTCCTGATCCCAACGGGGTGCATCTGTCACCTGGATACAGGTGACCTGACATAAGGGCTATCCCAGAACAGAGAGGGGAGGACTTGTCCCTTATGATGAGAGAACTTTTTAACCCTCTATTGGGGAGAAATGTGGAGGATGAACTTAAATTGGATCAAGTCCACAGGATAAGAAAACCCCCATGTGTTTGGGAGGAAACACCCAGAGATGTCATTGTAAGGTTCCATCAATATGAGGACAAGGCAAAGATTTTGAGTAAATTATGAGGGGCACAACCTGTAAAGTACAACAACGGAGAAATCCAAATATATCTGGATCTATCACCCAAAATGCTTTCAAGGAGATGCCAACTGAGACCCCTGTTGGATGTGTTGAGGGGGGCCAACTTAAAGTATAGCTGGGGGTACCCATTTGCATTGAAAGTGACAAGAGGGGAGAAATGTCAGACTGAGCCAGATTGATGACTTACAAGACTTCTGTAGAGATCTAAATATTGCAGTACCTATTTTGCCAGGCAGAGTGCTTTCTTAATGGAAAATTATGTAGGGGCAAAAGAGGGGGGGTCGTGGGGGGGGTGGCGGAGGGGGGGTGGGGAGAAGAGGGGGGAGATGGGATATGATAGTTTTCTGTTCAACCCTCCTCCTCCCGCCCCCAATTCGGGGGTGGGAGTTGGAACACCATGGCCCGCTGTGAGAGTCTCACCCCATGGCACGTGGGGGCGTAGGCGGAGATGGTGAAATTAGGGATGCGGCGTCCCCGTAGTCAGGTATTGACATGGGAGGGAGAGGGGGTGGATGGGGGGTGGGAGAGGGGGGACAGGGGGAGGAGGGGGGGTGGATGGGTCTTCCCGCAGATTTTGTATTATGTTCCTGTTCCTCTCTCTTTCAAATAATGGGTGAAGGGGAGGCGAAGAGGCTGGACATAAGAGTAAGATTAAAAGGAAGGGATGACGGAAATTAACCTGCTGTCTTACAATGTTAAAGGGCTAAACTCCCCTGGGAAAAGGCGGAAAGTGTTAAAGGAGTTGCAGTCTTTTGGGGCAGATATAGTCTTCTTGCATGAGACGCATTTGGTGTTAGAGGAGGGCATTAAACTCAACCCAAGTTGGCTTTATAGCGATTCACCCATCAAGCGGGCGAAGGGAGTGAGTATCGGATTCTGAAATCTGATGAAATTTACATTACTAGAAAGGAGGGTGGACCCGGAGGGGCGGTTTTTATTTTTAAAGGTAAAATTGGGGGTAAAGACATATACATTGACCAACGTATACTGCCCGAATAGAGATCTGATAAATTATCTCTCCCAGACCCTGAGTAGGCTGATGGAATTCAGGGAGGGGGAAGTGATTCTGGCAGGTGATTTTAATCTGTCTTGATCCAGCCTTGGATAGGTCGTCTAGAACTAGAGAGGCAAGTAAAAAGTCCTTGCTGAGCCTCGGGAAAAAGTTGCATGATTGTCAACTGATGGACGTTTGGAGGGTGCATCACCCAAAGGAGATGGATTATTCTTTTTTTCTCGGCAGCGCATTGGACCTATTCAAGGCTGGACTACATGTTGGTTGACCATAGCTTATTGGGCTCTATTAAAGAGTCGAAGATAGAGATTATGACTCTGTCAGATCATGCACCCGTCTTGATGAAGGTAATGTTAAAGGGGCTCCAGCGGGTGCCGTATTCTTGGTGGTTAAATGAAAAACTTCTTGAGGAGGATAGGATAGTGGAGAAAATCCATCAGGAAATAGACGCGTTTTTTCTAAATAACGATAACGAAGAGACCCCGGGAGTGGTAATATGGGAGGCCTTTAAAGCCTATATAAGGGTAGTACTCCTATCTATAGGAGTGTGGGAAAAGCGAGGGAGAACCAAAAAGAAAGCTTGATTGCAATTATTCACCAACTTGAACAATCTCATAAAGCCTCTTCAGGTAATAATAGGCCCCTATTACATCAACTAATAATTAAAAGAGAGGAGTTAAGGGATTTATTGGAAAAGGAAGCATATAAGGTCAGGAATAAGTTCCTAAAAGAAAGATACCAGAGGGG
Organism: Aquarana catesbeiana; assembly: GCF_042186555.1. Classification (NCBI taxonomy): domain Eukaryota; kingdom Metazoa; phylum Chordata; class Amphibia; order Anura; family Ranidae; genus Aquarana; species Aquarana catesbeiana. Next base: position 59,284,426 of record NC_133332.1, read on the forward strand.
AAATAAGGTTGGGAAACACTTGGCAGCAATTGTGAGGAAAAAAAAAAGAAGAAAACTTTATTGAAAAGATAAAAATGGAGATTTGAGGTACACTTCTAAGGAGATAGACGAAGAATTCAGACAATACTTCAGAACCCTCTATTCGGTAGGCCAGAGGGAACAGTATGGGCAAGAGATGGAGGAGAAGGCAAGAAACTTTTTAGAGGAGGCAGGCCTTCCCAAATTGTCAGTAGATGACACAAAGGAGCTAGAAAGACTGATAACGGTAGAAGAAGTAGACTTGGCTCTGAGATCGTCCCCTCCGGGCAAGAGCCCGGGACCGGACAGTTTCAATTCCAGCTTTTACAAAAAATGTAAAGATTCACTGCTTCCGAGGCTCTGTAAGGTCTGGAACGGCCTTGGGAAACAGGGTGAAATGTGTAGAGAGGCGTTAACAGCTTCAGTGACGCTGATTCCTAAAGAGGGGAAAGACTGCACCCTGTGCTCAAGCTTTAGGCCAATCGCGCTTTTAAATGCTGATACTAAATTATATGCGAAGGTATTGGCGCTCAGGCTCAAGGGATTAATGTCCAACCTGGTCCATCCGAACCAGGTGGGATTTATCCCAGGGAGAGAGGGCCGAGATAACGGGGTGCGGTCTCTTCTCATTATAGAGGCCATAAGATCAAAGGGATCCCCAGGTCTACTTCTGTCGATAGATGCTGAGAAGGCATTCGACAGAGTAGACTGGGGATTCATGTTCAAAACGCTGGCAGTATTGGGTATAGGCCCACAATGCTAAAATGGATTAAAATATTATATAATCAACCAACGGCATTTGTGAAAGTTAACAACGTACCCTCTGCGCCATTCACTATGAAAAACGGGACCAGACAAGGATGCCCGCTGTCTCCACTCCTATTTGTCCTAACCTTGGAGCCTTTATTGGCTACTATCCAAAAAAATCTGGATATTAGTGGATGTTTAATAGGAAAGGAGGAACATAAATTGGCTGCCTTTGCCGATGATGTTCTTTTTTACATCACCAAACCTAGAACCACGATCCCCAATCTATTAGCCACAATGAAGAAATTCAGCGAGATGTCAAATTACAAAATTAACATTGAGAAATCTGAAGCTCTAAAAATTAACATCAACAAGCAGGAAGTGGTTAGACTCAGAGAGGTCTTCCGTTTCCCTTGGAGGGATAAAATCTAGTATCTTGGAGTTAGTCTGGCGGGGTCCATTGGGAAGATTTTTCAGTTCATACCTCACGTACTTCATACCCTTCCTAGATGAAATCCGAGCAGAAATAAAAAGAATTTCAAATCGCCCGGTCTCTTGGATAGGACGAGTCAACATAGTCAAAATGGTGCTAGCCCCTAAAGTGCTCTAAAAAAAATACAAATGCTCCCGATCCCACTACCCCAATACTTTTTCAGAACATTAATAGGTTTAATAAGTAGATATGTCTGGAAGAATAAAAAATCTAGGATAGCGAACACGGTGTTGAGTAGGGAAAAAGCACTGGGAGGGTTGGGCTTTCCGGATTTTAGAATTTACCACAAAGCTATTGTATTAGCACGGGCACTAGATTGGGCAAAGGGAAGCGTTAATAAAAGATGGGTTAACTTAGAAATGAGTTTAAGTAATGTAAGATTAAATCACATAATCTGGAACCCTCCGCAACACAGGAATTTAGGAGTAGATACACACGTTCTAACACATTTCACGTTGAAAACATGGGACCATATTCACCGCACTAGGAAGTGGGAGTATAATTCCCCCTTAATTTATTTAAAGGAGAACACATTTTCCCCCGGGGATGGAGGAAGTGGGAGGATATTGAATAGTGAAGCACAATTTAAAAGACATTATTAATAGGGGGAAAATTTGCACATATCATGATTTAGTAACAAAGAGGAATTTATTGAAGGTAAATGGGTGGCGGTATGGTCAGCTCGAACACTTTCTCAAAAGTACCAGGTTCTTTAAGGGAAGAAGTAGACTATAGACCATTTGAGAAACTATTCTGTAGGGATACAGTGAAGAGGAATATCTCAGCAGTATATAAAATACTAATAATGGGGGGAAAATAGTACCACCCTTTATTAAAAAATGGGAAGAAGATTTAGGGGTTAGATGTGAGAAAAGATGGGTGGGGAGCATTTTGGGGGGCAACATATAGCACAGCAATAGATATGAAAACGATTGAGACCAACTATAAATGCCTGACCAGGTGGTATATGACTCCCACTAAAATAAGCAAATTTAATACTGATAGATCGCCGAAATGCTGGAGAGGTTGCGAGGCCCCGGGAGCAATGGCGCATTTGTGGTGGGACTGCCCAAAAATCAGTATCTTCTGGCAGGAGGTGATCAAGTTGACTGAAGTGATAATGGGTAGGGCCATCCAGTTGGACCCATGGGTCTGTTTGTTCCATGGGGCGGAGGGACGCCTTAGAAGGTACAAAAACTCGCTGATCCCAGTGCTTCTAAACTCCGCAAATAGTGTAATTACAAAAAAATGGCAGGAAGTGGAAGGGCCTGGGATCAGGGATTGGATTTCAAGAATCAATGAAATATACACTATGGAAAATCTCAAGGCTTGGGGTTCCGAAGAGGGGGATCAAGAAGATAGAGGGGGCAGATGGGCTAGATGGGAAGCCTTTAAAAGATCAGAGAGCTTTGCGGAAGCCATTTTGAACTAATATATGAAGAAATATTCCCTTTTTCCATTGGTGTCATGGAATGAGACCAGTCTGCAGGAGGGGGGGGGGGGGGGAATAGGCGGGTTGGAGTGGGGTTCACTCTGGGATTTATATGCTTGTGTACAATGTGTATATTTGGGGGATTGTTTTACCCCATCAAAAGAGGGGTTGTTTGTATATTTACAATATGAAAATTTAAATAATTAGAAAAAAAAAATGCACTAAATTCTGTCCTATTTACACTTGGGGAACCCATTTTTAAAGCACTGGTATGGCCTTACTGCAGCATTTCGATATAGAACAATCACAATCTTCATCAGGGGGATCAGTGATATCTTACGACTCAGGGAAGATAAACAGAAACCAGATTGCTCTGATTTATGTTTATGTTTATCTTCACATTATCTTAACATTAAAAAAATCTATTTAAAGATCACATATATATTAAATTTTAGCAGCTATTAGTAAGCAATTAGAATTCTAAGGATGGTGAGCTAACCCCTGGAGGGGGCGCTGGAAATAACCCAGGTATTTCTTAACTCAGCAGAGCATGCCAGGCCCAGGTACCAATTCCAAAGCATAGAAACAACATTCAGGCTCAATCTAGGGGTGTCTTTTTGAAGATTTATTGCAGTACTTGAACACAGGTTGGTAGAGGGATAAGGGTGCAAGATACTCCAAAACACACAGGACAGATGTTCAAGAAAAATCCTTCAGTAGCAACATTAAATAATGCTGGAGGTAGAAGGGACAGCCAGCTAGTCTGAGACTCTGTAAAACCAGTCACAGTCCTTGTAGCAACCTCTGGCATCTAAACCTCAAAGCGCAAGCACACCTGGAGCTCTAGGCAAAAGGTCCTACTCACAATGTCCAGAAATAGCTCACCAACCAGTTCCCCTGCAACACTCTTCAGTGAAAAGGGGCCTTTTCCAGACCAGCTTTCTAAGGTTGTATTCAGTGTTAATTTTGTCTATGAAAAATATTTTTGCCTATGAAATTAACACTATTTTAGTCTAAAATAACTAAAATATGAACAAAACTAAAACAATTCAGATGACTAAACTAACAAGGCATTTTAGTCAAAAGACTATGACAAAAACTAAATTGAAATTTGACATCACAATTAACATTGCACTACCATATAAGAATAAGTAGGGGGCATTGGCCATGCTGCTGAAAGAAACAATTAAGAAAAAGGCTTTTATGTTTTTTTCTTAATAGTTAATGTTAGTAATATATTCAGGTAATATGTGCAATGGCATTACAGCCAACAGAGTTTATAATTTGTTGATATTTTAAAGTCATACTTTTGTTTGTCAAAATATTTTTGTTTGTTTGTTAAACTTTTTTTTTTTCTTATTAAGACATTGTATATCACAATGGATAAATTTGTGTCTGTAGTGCATGTTCAAACCTTAATAACATAAATAATATTTTATCAGACTTTTACTCCAGTTTGGCAGTTCTAGAGAAATGCTTCAATTACGCATTACGATTTAACTAAACCCATTCGATTTTAGTTGACTAAAATGTACTAGTGATTTTAGTCGACTAAAATACGACTAAAACTGAAACAATTCAGATAACTAAAATATTGCTAAAACTAAAATGCAATTTTAGGCAAAAGTCTGACTGAACTAAATCAAAATTTGACGTCAAAATTTACACTGGTAGTTTTCTCAATTTCTCAAATTCACAAATTTCTTTAAGTCTTGGTTCCTCCAGGCCCTCAGCCAAGCACATGCTGAGGTCTAACAGCAACAGCTCTTCTGCAACACAAGCTGCCCCCCAAGGGGAGAGGCCCCAGGAGAGAGAGCTCTGATAAGACCCTTCCAAATATCTATCTTCTCCCCAGCCACACCTTCTGGGCCTCCCTCCCAGGGATTGGCTGAAGTCAGATAAATATTCATGGCTAACCCTCCTACTTTTTTTCTGGAAGATTCTTCCAGAGGCATTGAGGAGCAATCAAACACCAGGCTTACTGTAGGCTTGGTCCTGACCAGACCTGAAAAGTTTATTGCTGCTCAGCTGAGTACAACAGAGCCAAAAACAAAATTTAGCCAGCCTAGGGCAGGGGCGTTACAAGGATGAATCAGCTACTGTTTCTTCAATACAAATATTACAGTTGTTGCATTCGTATGATATACTTTTTATTTTTATTTCCAAAAATAGCTGCTCAATTCTTTTCCAAAAATTATGCTTCGTGTGCCGGGACCACATCATCAAGTGATTCGGAATTTCTTCACTCTGAATGAGTTTGTGATGGAAAAAGTGAAAGAGCATTTGAACACACTAGACCAAAACTGTCCTCGGGACTTCATAGATTGCTTCCTTATAAAAATGGAAGAGGCAAGTAAGAGTTTAGTCACAATTTTTGGGTTTGTAGAGGGCTTGCCACTTCATAGAGTACATTTAGGCCATAAAGCATATGTCGGAGCAAAAACACAAAAAGGCAGTACATTTCTGCAATACATGTATATCCCTCTATATTGTTTCCCTTTAAAGAGTATACAAAAGCAGAAAAATATCTGTTGAAATGCGCTCAGCTTGTTGTGGGCTGACAACACACAGCATAAGGCTCCATGCACACTGAAGCTCATAAACGGACATTTTTGGGAGTTTGGATGTTCTTTTTAACAGCCCATAAACTCCCCTCTGTTATCCTATGTGTCCATGCATACATGGACGTTTTTGGATGTTTATCAGCAGTGGAGTCTATGGGCTGTTGTCTGAACGCCCTAAAATCGCACTGAGGAGCTGTTTTTCTGACCACAAAAACCGCTTAAAAACGTTAAACGCTGATGAAAGTCAATAAACTCTCAAAAACGTGACTCACCATTTTTTTTTTTTTTTTTTAAGTTTTTGATCCATTGAAAAAAAAATAAAAAATAAATGCTAAAAACCGCTAACGTGGAAAAACGCTAATAAATAGACATGTGCACACTGAAATATTTCGTTTCAGAATTTCGTTTTCGTCCGAAAAATAAATTTATTTAGTTACTTCCGAAATTCATTTTTATGTATTTCGTTTTTCGTTAAATTGCATTAGTCCGAAGATCCAAATGAATTAAGGTCGAAACTGTCATTGAAGGCTTATGGTGTCTGTCGAATGTTCAAAGAAGATTCGACGGAGCAGCTAAACTGTGCGTGTACATTTCCGATCGAATTTTCCGCCTACAAGCGAGCTGTCGTAGAATTCTAATGTTGTATGACTAGTAATAATTATATTTATGAATTATTTTACTAGTCAACCAACATTAGAATTTTTCTATAGCCACTGGGCGGAAATGTACAATTGCAGCGTCGTACAGTTTAGCTGCTCTGTTGAAGCTTCTTAGAACTTTCGACAGACACCATAAGCCAAAGATTCGATGTTTGTATGTTTTTGTTGCTTTGTCGAATCTTCGTCGTTCATGTTGAATGGTCTACTCTACCCCAACAGTCAGCCAACTTTCACATTCTTTTCTCAATCTCTAAGTGCAATGGCGGGCGCGGCATCTGACGTTGAGTCAGATATTGATATGGCATTATAATATACAATCTATAATAATAAATCCCCCCCCCCCACACAACACTAACACAATAGCAGCAGATTATTATGAAAAAGTTAAGTTGAACTGTAGCTTGCTTCACTATTGTTCTGTTGCTGTGTATATGCTTAATTGCTAAATAATTCAGGTTCTCTGACAAACGGACCAGCTAAGATTGACTGTCTTCTGAAATGATTCAGTGGGTGTGTCTCTCTCTGCTAGCAAATTGTAAGTGAAAGTAAGATGGCTGTACGTGTGTACTTAGTTCTAGCTATTTTACTGCCCCTCCTGTATGATTACAATCGGCCAATAACATTCATCATCATCATTATTTTTATTTTACTTCCCCCACCCAATTCCAGCAGTGATCTTTTCTCTCTATGTAGAATAATCTTGGACTAATAGAGTTAAGTTCAGGCACATTCGACCACAGGTTTGATGGACACAGATTGTTATTGTCAGCGTCATGTCGAATCTCCTATTTATATCGAACTGTTGTCACAACAAAAACGAAAATAAAGCATTTGTTTGTTTATGTCGGATCTTCGGTTTTCGTAATCTGCACTTTCGTTATCGTTTGTTAAAACATTAACGTAAAACCTGAAATTCGACGAAAATGCATTCGGACGAAAACGAATGCACGTGTCTACTAATAAACGCTTTTGCAAAAATGTTAAAAAACTTTGAAAGACTCACTGCAAAGCTACTGGCGTTTTTATAATGTTATTTTAATGTCCAGTGTGCATGGAGCCTAACTGTGAACAGAGTGGTGTCAGCCCAACCAGTTGTCTTTTGCTAAATTGCTTTTGCCTAAACTACAACACTTATTATTCTGTAGTTCAAGATAAGAACTGGGAGGGCTAATTAGGCTACTTGACATAACAGAGTAAGTGTGCAAAGGACAGCTCTGAATTTCTGACATTAATAACAGGTTTTGTTTTTTTTGGGAGTTTTTTTTGCACTTTTCAAAAAGATGACAAAACATGTTCAATGGCATCTATAACAGACTAAGAGGTAGCAGATAAAGAAGTTGATTGTTAGGGTATCATACACATTACCAACATGAACAATTTTAAGTTAATTCTGCTAATCTGTTTAGTTACTAATCGGCAGTAATCTTTTGAGGTGTACATCAATGTTTGAATCCAGAGTATTGTAAATAAGATTTTCAACAACAAGAAGTAGGTCTATGTCAGTTTCCCCATAGTAGCCAAAAGGGGCAGCAGTTTCACTTTAAAAAGGAACTTCTGTATCTCTTTTTTTGCAGTGAAAGACGTAGTGATTTTTTATTTTTTTTTGATAGGATGGGAGAAAGTTGGAACTTCGCTCAGGTTTTTATTGCTGTCTTTTGGATCTGTTTTGTAAATATGAAGAAATTTTGCTGCTTATTAACCCCTTACCGCGCAGCCCCTGGATTCCTTTTAACAAGGTCTTTGTGCTGGGGGTGGGGGGGTGGGGGCAGGAAGAACTGGCCGATCACGTCACCACTGTGATTGGCTGTCTCAGTGGTCACATGATCAAGAGATGGTCCTGTCAGTTCCCAATCATTAGTAGAGACTGAGAGCTGTCTTTGACAGCTCAGTCATTGTGACTAAGACCTGGTGTTTCCCAAATTTGCTAATGTCCAACTAATCCAAGGTAGACATGTAGATTTGTTGCCATTGCAAAGAAAGTTAGTTCACACACTTTACACAATTTGTTTTGTGCTCTTAGGAGAAGGATAACCCTAACACTGAGTTCCACTTTCAAAACTTGTTTGTCACCGTGATAAATCTTTTCTTAGCCGGGACAGAAACAACAAGTACGACAATAAGAATGAGCTTAAGGATTTTGCTAAAGTACCCAGACGTTTTAGGTAAGTGTGCCCAAAGACTTTTTTTTTTCTTTAAAATATCCTTTATTTTTTTTATTTTTAGTCGTGAAAGAATAGATCTTGTCTAATTGCTGTAATGGAAATTATGAGATGTTTTTTAAGGTTTTGGTGCATTTGACAAAATGGGCAATATTGTGGATTTAGACAATAAAAAATAAAAGACAATCAGCGCAAACTGTACCTATTAACATATGCAAGCTGAACACTAAAGGATAACACCAGCCTCAATAATAATCATAAAACAAATAAGTGCAGCGCAAAAATAAAAACTCATAAATAAATAATAAAAGTCCATATAATCAAGGCTGATATTTATGTATACTCAAAAGTCCATAAGATCAAAACTGTAATAAAATTCTTCTGGGTGCACACAGGTCAATCACTTGTCAACAGATGTAGTAAGTAAATGAGGATGCGCTTACCAGACCAGGTGGACCCCTTAATTACAGGGGGTCAAATGGAGCGTAAATGAACCAATGGCACACTGCTCGGCTAGCTGTCATCTGCTGGAGACAATCATCCGATACCCGGGACGATCCGTCATTCACAGGGAGATCAGTGTCTAAATAGCAGGATGATCGGCAGTATTCCCCCCCAAAAAAGGAAGTAAAGAATCTAAGAGTGTACCCGGAACCTCATTCCTTAAATGGATCGCTCTTAGATTCTTTAATTCCTTTTTTTGGGGGAATACTGCCGATCATCCTGCTATTTAGACAAGGATCTCCCTGTGAACCCTCAACTCCACATAGGCAGAGACTCTCAGAGCTGTTCTGTGAATCGAGCAGCTCCGTGCTAATCTATTTATAGAAACCTCCCAGGACACAAATTTCAGACTGATTTTATTTTTGTGTCAGAGAACTTGTCAGAAGTTATCAGGCTGATAACAGAGCTATGGAGCAGGAGAAAGCCATGGGACTCAGTGCTTTGGAGAGATATAACAAAAAACACTATAGATACAGTGGGGACAGAAAGTATTCAGACCCCTTAATTGTTTCACTCTTTGTTAAATTGCAGCCATTTGCTAAAATCATTTAAGTTCATTTTTTTCCTCATTAATGTACACACAGCACCCCATATTGACAGAAAAACACAGAATTGTTGACATTTTTGCAGATTTATTAAAAAAGAAAAACTGAAATATCACATGGTCCTAAGTATTCAGACCCGTTGCTGTGACACTCATATATTTAACGCAGGTGCTGTCCGTTTCTTCTGATCATCCTTGAGATGGTTCTACAACTTCATTTGAGTCCAGCTGTGTTTGATTATACTGATTGGACTTGATTAGGAAAGCCACACACCTGTCTATATAAGACCTTACAGCTCACAGTGCATGTCAGCGCAAATGAGAATCATGAGGTCAAGTAACTGCCCGAAGAGCTCAGAGACAGAATTGAGGCAAGGCACAGATCTGGCCAAGGTTACAAAAAAAATTCTGCTGCACTTAAGGTTCCTAAGAGCACAGTAGTCTCCATAATCCATAAATGGAAGACGTTTGGGACGACCAGAACCCTTCCTAGAGCTGGCTGTCCGGCCAAATTGAGCTTTCGGGGGAGAAGAGCCTTGGTGAGAGAGGTAAAGAAGAACCCAAAGATCACTGTGGCTGAGCTCCAGAGATGCAGTCCGGACATGGAAGAAGGTTGTAGAAAGTCAACCATCACTGCAGCCCTCCACCAGTCGGGGCTTTATGGCAGAGTGGCTCGACGGAAGCCTCTCTTCAGTGCAAGACACATGAAAGCCCACATGGAGTTTGCTAAATAAACACCTGAAGGACTCCTAGATGGTGAGAAATAAGGTTCTCTGGTCTGATGAGACCAAGATAGAAATTTTTGGCCTTAATTCTAAGCGGCATGTGTGGAGAAAACCAGGCACTGCTCATCACCTGTCCAATACAGTCCCAACAGTGAAGCATGGTGGCAGCATCATGCTGTGGGGGTGTTTTTCAGCTGCAGGGACAGGACAACTGGTTGCAATCAAGGGAAAGATGAATGCGGCCAAGTACATAGATATCCTGGACGAAAACCTTCTCCAGAGTGCTCAGGACCTCAGACTGGGCCGAAGGTTTACCTTCCAAGAAGACAATGACCCTAAGCACACAGCTAAAATAATGAAGGAGTGGCTTCACAACAACTCTGTGACTGTTCTTGAATGGCCCAGCCAGAGCCCTGGCTAAAACCCAATTAAGCGTCTCTGGAGAGACCTAAAAATGGCTGTCCACCAATGTTTACCATCCAACCTGACAGAGCTGGAGAGGATCTGCAATGAGGAATGGCAGAGGATCCCCAAATCCAGGTGTGAAAAACTTGTTGCATCTTTCCCAAAAAGACTCATGACTGTATTAGATCAAAAGGGTGCTTCTACTAAATACTGAGCAAAGGGTTTGAATACTTAGGCCTATGTGATATTTCAGTTTTTCTCTTTTAATAAATCTGCAAAAATGTCAACAATTCTGTGTTTTTCTGTCAATATGGGGTGCTGTGTGTACATTAATGAGGGAAAAAATGAACTTAAATGATTTTAGCAAATGGCTGCAATATAACAAAGAGTGAAAAATTTAAGGGGGTCTGAATATTTTCTGTCCCCACTGTATATGTACCCAGGTCAAATTTCATGAATCGGGTTTACATCCACTATAACTTGGGTTCAACACTTACATGTGTAGCACTACCCCTGTAGGGGCCAATGGTAACAGTTGCCTAATAGTAGAGAGCCTGCAAGTCACCCAATCCATACACTCCAGCTTCAATTAAACAGTCTAGGGGATGACTTTTTTTGAAAATGATTGCTTGAATACCTTTACTAGGAGAGGGGTTAGGGCATGGGATACCCCAAAACCCCTTAGCACTTAGTGATTAGAGGACAGTATTTATGAGTGTTGGATGATCTAATGGCTCACAGCTCAGGACCATGAAGCAAAGCTCTGTGCAGTCTAAAGCCTGATACACACTGGCCAAAGGTCCGGAGACATAGGCCGGTTCAAAAACAAAAACGTCCAACATTCGGCCTGTGTGTATGCCGACTTCTGTTAGACGAGCATGCTGGAAAACCAGCAGTCACCCAACTCCCGATCAAAGTGTTCTGGCGGGGGGCAGTCCCCCTGTCAGAACACAACAGCTCAGAAGGGGAGATTGCTATACTAACTTTGCATTGTTAGTACAGTGGCTCCGACCGGAGTTGACATTTTCTTTTCCTTTTAACCCGCTGGGTTGAATGAAAAAAACTCATAGTATTTACCAGGCTTAAGGCCTCACAGCTAAAAACCATTAAATACGTTTCTTTGGCACCTAGTTATTTTGTGCCGATGAACAACTGCCAGTACCCAGTGCAATCTCCAGAACACTGCACAATCACAGGGATCAGTTTAGGGTCATTACTGACAACTCTAAAGGACAGCTGACACTTTCCAGCTTCCTCCAGACATGGTCCAGTGAGTGAGACAGTCCCTCTCCAGACCAGATCCCTTGTGGTGAGGTTCTGCAATCAGCTTCTAGCAATGTCCATCCAAGTCCTCAGCCCTGACACTACTAATGCCTCTAGAACAGCTACACAGTCCATGAGCTGCCTAAGGGCCGCAGCCCCCAGACTATGTAACCTTCCTGGGAAGAAGGAACCTAAGGCCCCTTTCACACTGGGGCGGTAGGGGGCGTCGGCGGTAAAACAGCGATATATTTAGCGCTGTTTTACCGCAGTATTCGTCCGCTAGCGGTGCGGTTTTAACCCCCCGCTGGCGGCCGAAAAAGGGTTAAAACCCCTCGTATAGCGCGGCTGTAGCCGCGGTATTACCGCGGTATAGCCACGCTGTCCTATTGATTTCAATGGGCAGGAGCGGTGAATACACCCCTCCTTCACCGCTCCAAAGAAGCAGCTGACAGGAGATTTTTTCTTCTCCTGCCAGCGCACCGCTTCAGCGTGAAAGCCCTCAGGCTTTCACAATGAACAAACAGCGGAGGCTGTTTAGGGGCGGTTTGCAGGCGCTATTTTTAGCGCAATAACGCCTGCAAACCGCCCCAGTGTGAAAGGGGTCTAACTCTTCAGTGCTTCAGATTATTTGTCACCATTCCAGCCCCCTTCTGGACATTCCTCTCCAAGGATTGGCTGGAACCTGATAAATATTCAGGCTGGTTGTTTTGAATCTCCCTCCCTAAGCTCTGGAAGCTTCTTCTAGAGGCAGGCTGGGAGTCAAACTCCCAGCCTATGAAACCCTGAACAGACTAGGCCAAACATCCACTGCTCCCTTTATTACAGAAGGAGCCAAAAACTAATTTTACCTACCATCCTACACTTGGAGGGTGCTACGCATGATTAAGACGGATGTACTTCAGTTTAAAAAAATCTAGAAACTATCTCCCTTTGCATTTGCATCAATAAGGGTTGATGTTGATGGTCAATCTTTCAACTCAAAAACAAATGCATGCTGATAAATGTAAAACAGACCTGCAGTTCAACTCTTAGACCTGTTTTACCTGCAGTTCAAATACACCTTCATAGGACATGTTGCACCAAAGAAACACAGTGCAACACAAAGCAGGTTATTTGCAGCCTCTAAACTGCCATGTACTGTATACTGCTAATTATATTAAATACGATTTTGATGACCTGCATTTGGTGTAGATTACAAGTGCAAGAAAACAATTCCCATTGACATGAGCCCTAAGAGTGCTGTAACAATGGGCTCAATTCACAAAGCAGTATCTACCACTTTAAGAACTGCGGTTAAATACCTCTTAGTAGTTTTTACAATTTTTTTTGCAATTCACTAAAAAACGCTACTAAAATAATGCATGAGCTTTTTTATGAAGTCATGTGGTATTTTATTAGTGAAAGCTAGCGATATTTTAATGCCGCCGGTAGCCGGCATCCTTAATGACTAGTAAAGAACATGGTTGATAAGAGCGGGAGGCCACCGGGTATCCTTAACAAGCAGTAAATATCAACTACCGTATTTATCGGCGTATAACATGCGCTGTCGTATAACACGCACCCCAAGTTTAGGAGGGAATTTTAAGGAAAAAAACTTTTAGGAGTAAAGTTTAAGGAAGAAAAACTTACATTAAAATGCCCATCAATGCAGCCTTATCGTGTCCATCTGCAGCCTTGTCAGTGTCAGTGCAGCCTTGCCCCAGTGTCCATTGCAGCCTTGTCAGTGCAGCTTTGCCCCAGTGCAGCCTTGTCAGTGCAGCTTTGCCCCAGTGCAGCCTTGTCAGTGCAGCTTTGCCCCAGTGCAGCCTTGTCAGTGCAGCTTTGCCCCAGTGCAGCCTTGTCAGTGCAGCTTAGCTCCAGTGCAGCCTTATCAGTGCAGCTTAGCTCCAGTGCAGCCTTATCAGTGCAGCTTAGCTCCAGTGCAGCCTTGTCAGTGCAGCTTAGCTCCAGTGCAGCCTTGTCAGTGCAGCTTAGCTCCAGTGCAGCCTTGTCAGTGCAGCTTAGCTCCAGTGCAGCCTTGTCAGTGCAGCTTAGCTCCAGTGCAGCCTTGTCAGTGCAGCTTAGCTCCAGTGCAGCCTTGTCAGTGCAGCTTAGCTCCAGTGTAGCCTTGTCAGTGCAGCCTTGTCAGTGCAGCCTTGCCCCAGTGCAGCCTTGTCAGTGCAGCTTTGCCCCCAGTGCAGCCTTGTGTGATCGCCGTGATCACCGCTGACATACACAGCCATGTGTAAATTCAAATATGGCGCAGAGACTGCAGGGACTCGTCGGAGCCGAGATACACATACACGAGTGTCCTCGGCTTTTCTCGGCGCCGCTCAGTCACGCCCAGTCCCGCCCTATGATGGACATAACACAGGTCCAATGGCGGGACTGGGCGTGACTGTGAGCAGCGCCGAGAAAAGCCTAGGACACTCGTGTATGTGTATCTCGGCTCCGACGAGTCCCTGCAGTCTCGGCGCCATATTTGAATTTACACACAGCTGTGTATGTCGGCGGCGATCGCTCCGATCAACCAAAATTGGCGGGGATCGGCCTATAATATGCACCCACGATTTTCCCCTGATTTTAAGGGGAAAAAAGTGCGTGTTATATGCCGATAAATACGGTATTTACTGGTTGTTAAGAATGCCAATGAGTGCCATTTACTTGACAACCATCTGAAATAAAATACATTCTTTAACTATTGCATGCCTGGACCATTTCCTATTTACCACCTGTATGTATTTATTTATTTTCTTTAGTGAATTGACTTTAATGCTGTTTTATGTAGTATTTATCGAGCATTTTTGCATTTTGAGGTAAATACTGCATAAAGGGATAGTGAATTTACATTTTCAGCATTGTATGCGTTATTTAGGAAAAATGTGTCAGATAAATAACACATGTAATTTGCTTTAGTGAATGGAGCCCAGTGTTCCTCAGCTGCGTCTGTAATGCAGCTACCCTACACAGGGCCTCTAATCCAATGTAGCATATTCTCCAAAGCACGGAATTACTGTGGGAAAGGCAAGTGCATGGAACAACTGCAGAAAGTTAGCTAAAACAATAAAGAATCCAAAGATATTTTTGATTCACAGTTTATATCAAATTTCACTATAACTATAGATAAAACGTTTTACCTGAAAAATGTGTCACCGGCGCAAAAAAAAATAAATATATAGATATATATATATATTGTGACTGTGTCTTTAAATCCAAAATCAGATCTGCTGCAGTTATAAATCCCCCATCAAAATTGTGGGGTATAAAATGTTTACAGTGAAAAGTGTGACTGCGCTGATCACAAACCTATTAAATATGTATCTTACCACAAAGCACATGAACAAATATTATATATGATACATCAAAAATTGCTGCATAAAACTACATTTTCACAATCCTGCGTAGTGATAGCAAAAAAAAAAAAGTAAAAAGTGATGATAATAATAATAATCGTGTATTCAATAGATAAAGTCCTCTTGATCCTCTGTATAAATGGAACATCCAAATCCAAGGTGCAGAAATTCACATCCGTGACTGGAATAAACTTTTCACCAAATTCGTGAGACACCACCACCTTCTGAAATGGGCACTCACCAGAAACAAATAAAAAATGTGCCTTTGGTTTATGCTGGGTTAACCACTCCACTCTATTTTTGAAGATTCCCAAATTGGTTACCAATGGTTACTCCTTATACTTCCACATTAATCTCGATATCCCATGGAAAGCAGACAACCATCATTGCGCAACATGTTTAAAATGTATTTAAGACAATAAAAATAGGTATATAAACTTACACTCACAAGTAAAGTGCCTTTAGACAAGCACTGAGTCTTTCCAGCAGTTAGTTTTGGGGCAAGCTAGCATCGTTTCCGTGTCCCGAGATCGGTGCGCAGTTCAAGCCTTGATTTGGTGCGGGCTGGGGCAGGAAGTGACATCGGCGTTTACCCAGAAGCCTCTGGGTAAACTGGCTTTAGCTGATTTCCGTCCTCCGGCTATAGCGCGGGCTTACTTTTCCAGGAGGGCATACATAGACGTCCTCCCGTGATTGCGCTGCCCGTGTGCCCCCCGCGGCGTGCGGGCAGCGTGCTCTGTGATCACTGAGTCCTTCATACTCAGCTGATCACATATCGGGGTAAGGGGTCAATCACAGTGGCTCTTTACCACATGATCAGCTGTGTCCAATGACAGCTGACCAGCTGTGTCCAATGACAGCTGACCACCAGTGCTGCCAATCAGTGCCCACCAGTGCTGCCAATTAGTGCCACCTCATTAGTGCCACCTATCAGTGCTGCCTACTAGTGCTGCCTATCAGTGCTCATCAGTGCCACCTATCAGTACCTATCAGTGCAGCCTCATCAGTGCCTCCTTATCAGTTCCCATCAGTGCCACCTCATGAGTGCCCATCAGTGCAGCCTCATCAGCGCACATTGGTGAAGGAGAAAAATTACCTGTTTGCAAAATTTTATAACAAATTATGAAAACTGTTTTTTTTCTTCAAAATGTTCTGTCTTTTTTTGTTTGTTTAGCAAAGAATAAAAAAACCCAGTGGTGATTAAATACCACCAAAAGAAAGCTCTATTTGTGTGAAAAAATGATAAAAATGTAATTTGGTTATAGTGTTGCATGAACGCGCAATTGTCGTCCAAAGTGTGACAATGCTGAAATCTAAAAATTGGCCTGGGCAGGAAGGGGCTAAAAGTGCTTAGTAGGCAAGTGGTTAATAAACAAGAGCTTTAATAACATCTACTCTAGACCCTTGCAAGTAAGCAAAATAACAGCTCTTTACTACAAGTTATAGCAAGGCTCCTATTAGTAACACTACAATAATTTCCACAGCAAATTAGTTATCCTTATTGGAGATGAGCCAAACAGGCCCTGGATTTGGTTTGAATAGGTTCTGCCAAGATTCAAGGAAGATTGGATGCCGAACCCCACTGAAATCAATGAAAGCCACATTATTATTATACAGGATTTATATAGCGCCAACAGTTTGCGCAGTACTTTACAATGTAGGGAGACACTACACCAACAGTACAATTCATAACAAGAGGGTTAGAGCAGCCCTGCTCCTGCAAGCTTACAGCCACATCTGTCAATTTACTGTTAAAATTACCAAGGTAGGGTCAAAAATTTGCATGGGGAACACATAACAATACGAAAAAAAATTAATAATCCAGGAGCAGGGATATTTTTATTTGCTTAAAGTGTGTCAGAAACCATGAAATCAGGCTGAGACAGAAGTACAGTTAAATCACACTTGTTTAATAATACAAGTAAAAAAAACAAACTTAGTCAAAACATAGCCAAAGTTCAGTAACCGGAACGGATAGTCAGCCAAGTCATAAGTCAGGGATCAGCAAGCAGGATCTGGAGCCAGAAGGGATGTCAGCAAAGCAAGTCTTGAACAGGATCGCAGGAGATAGTTTCTGTGATGTTTGACCAAGGCGAAGGCAGAGAACCTCTGGACTGGACAGCTTAAGTAGGCAGGACTGACGAGCAGGATATCATCAACAGCTGAGTAACTGTGGAGAGATAGGAGCTGGCAATTAGCCGACAGCTGAGTGGGCAGCTCTGAGAAGGAAGGGCTGAGCCCAGCCCTGACAAAGTAAAAGAATAAAAATGTCCAATTCCTTTAAAAAACATGCTGGGGGGAGGCAAAGCCAAGGTGCAGCTAATCCGAAAAGCTGCCAAGAGAGCAATGGTAGCTGCTTATCTCTGAGACAAAAAGACATCCCACCTCCTAGGGTACTGTCATAAAACTGAAGCATGGTGGGAGTAAGAGGGGTTATACTGTTGGCTCAGCTATTTTTTTTTTTTTTTTTTTTTGTGCCCAGTGTCCAATTATCCTGAAGGTGGCAGTGTAACCCAGTGTCTCTGATTTCCTTCTGATTCTGTGTCCCTTAGTGAACTATTAAGAAGTTATACTTTCTCTTCAAAACAGTTGAGAGGTATTTGCCTATTATGTAGAATACATGTATCTTTAATTCACCAGAAAAACATTTAAAACCAGCCCATTGCTGCGTGTTATTGGCTAGGAACTTAGCCAGCAAGTTTCTTTAAAAAAAAAGCTTTGAATAAACGGTGAACCTTCTCTGCTCAGCTAAAGTGCAGGAAGAAATTGACCATGTGATTGGTCAGAACCGCTGTCCCTACGTGGAGGATCGAAGCAAGATGCCATATACAGATGCCGTGATCCATGAAACACAAAGGATTACAGATGTCTTGCCCATGAGTGTACCACATGCAACTGCTGAGACTATCGTGTTCCGAGGCTACACCATCCCCAAGGTTACTTTTTTTTCTTTTATATCTTTATGCTTCAAGCCGCACTGTGTGTAACCATGTAGGACAGGGATCTTCAAACTATGGCCCTCCAGCTGTTCATGGGAATTGTAGTTCCTTAACAACTGGAGGGCCATAGTTTGAAGACCCCTGATGTAGGATGTGGGTTTTGTGATAACCAAAGATCTGGTATCTGTATTGTGATGGCTTGTAAACACGTAAAGCTGAACTCCAGGCAAACCACTAAATACACAGGTGAAATACATATAAGGGAATTGTTTTACCCGTCAAAGGATTTTTATTTCTGTCCTGCCAGTTCTGAGAATAATGCCACGTACACACGATCGGAAATTCGGCCAGCAAAAGACCGAAGAGAGCTTTTGGTCGGAAAATGCGACCGTGTGTATGCTCCATCGGACTTTTGCTGTCCGAATTCCAGCCAGCAAAAGATTGAGAGCATGTTCTCAATTTTTTCGGTCGGAAAAAGTTCCTATCCGAAAATGCGATAGTCTGTAGCAATTCCGACGCGCAAAATTACTACGCATGCTCGGAAACAATTCGAGGCATGCTCGGAAGCATTGAACTTCATTTTCTCGGCTCGTCATAGTGTTGTACGTCACCGCGTTCTTGGCGGTCGAAAGTTCAGAGAACTTTTGTGTGACCGTGTGTATGCAAGGCAAGCTTGAGCGGAATCCCGTCGGAAAAGCCATCATATCTTTATCCAACCAAAATCCTGATTGGGTGTACACAGCATTACACAGTACTGCCACGTGGCACAGCCCTGTGGGGCAGAGGAGGAGTCCATTGTTTTCTCTGCTGCAGCTTAATAACACTTACAGGCCCCCACTCCACCCCTATCTTGTGACTGGACAGTAAATGTAGACTGTAGTGTTAATTTTGTCAACTAAAATATTTTCGTCTATAAAATGAACACTATTTTAGTCGACTAAAATACAACTACAACTATAGCAATACAGATGACTATAAAATGACTAAAAATAAAATGGCATTTTAGTAAAAGACTATGACTAAAACTAACTCGAAATTTGATGGCAAAATCAGCACTGGTTATATATCGCAGTGGCTAAATCTGTGTCTGTAGTGCATGTTCAAATCTAATACCATAAATAATAACATTCATAGATATTATTAGATTTTTAACTCCAGGAGTATAGAATGAGTTTGTAAATTCTAGAGTAATGCTTTAATAACGCATTACAATTTAACTGGACCCATTTAATTTAACAATTAAAATTATTTTAGTTGATTAAAACATACTGGAGATTTTAGTCAGCTAAAGCAGCGGTACTCAACCTCAGTGCTCAAGTACCCCCAATGGGCCATGTTTTGGGAACTTCCCTTAGCTAAAATAGCTCTCATCAATACCATGTCATTGATATTGATTTACAGCAGCTGTGCAAAGTAAAGTAAAACCTGAAAACATGGCCCGTTGGGGGTACTTGAAGACTGAGGGTGAGAACCACTGGACTAAAATACGACAAAAACTTAAAAAATTCAGATGACTAAAATATGCCTAAAACTAATTAGTAAATAGCATTTTAGTAAAAGACTATGACTAAAACTAAATCAAAATTTGAAATTAAAATTAGCACTGGTTATATATCACAATGGCTAAATCTGGGTCTGTAGTGCATGTTCAAACCTTAATACCATAAATAACATATTATTCAATTTTTACTCCAGAAGTATATGAGTTTGGAAATTCTAGAGAAATCCTTGAATAATGCATTACAATTTAACTAAACCCATTATATTTTAGTTGACTAAAATGTACTGGAGATTTTAGTCAGCTAAAATACAACTAAAACAATTCAGATGACTAAAATATGACTACAATTAAAACAATATACAGACTCCAATCACTTCAACCAATGGGACTCAACATAGATATTGATTTGAAATGTTTCATAACTGATTATTGATTTTTATAGATTTTCTTCTGTGTGATTGGCTTCACTACATATGGGGAATATCTCATTTTTACTATTCGTTTTTTCCCTTTTATCTATTCAGCTACGGTGGTATTTTCACCACTTGTATTGGTTTTCTATAAATATCTATTTTTTTTTTAATATAAATATTTTTTATAATAAATTATTTTTCATTCACATTAGGACTTTTTCATTGCCATATGATTAGCCTCCACAAGATGGTGCTGATCAGAGAAATTTCCCTCTGTGGCATGTCAAATAAGTTAATTCACATTTTTTATGTGACGGGTTTTATTAATTATGGAATTTATGTGTGTTTTTTTTTTTTTTTATATACAGTACTTGTGTAAATTTCAAATGGTTGTCTAATATACAATGGTGTCGACAGAGTGTGTGGATTGGCATACCTAGAGGAAAAATTTGTGCCATAGATTTGTTCTCTCCTCCTCCATTTTTGAGGAGTCCCACCAATAGCAACCATCCCATACATATATAAGCAAGCTGGAAGCGGCATGACGTCACTTCCTGAAGACGCCAATCACGGCGAAACGTACGTCGACGTGGAGGATCCGTCACTTCCGGGTCCTGTTTGTCACCCCACACCAGGCTTTACCCCCATGAGCGAGAGGCAAAATGCACACCATCGCCATAGGAATAGCCAGATCCGCACACGCTGTTTACACCCAGTGACAGGCACTTTAACATGTGAGTGCAATTCACCACTTTTTTTGTCATTGGCTTTTAAATCCTATTAAAAATACTACACTATGAGACTTCTACTCTCGTCTCTTGTGGGGTCATTTTTAATGTCCTAGCTTCATCCCGAAGGGCCATTGAAGCGGACTGGTGTTGGCAGTAGGAATCAACTTGGTATTCCAAATGAGCAATTTGAGCTACCCTAAAAAGTGGTCAAACTCCAGTGGTGAGTTGCCATTTTGGTGGAAGAACTAGAAGCTTCATTTAAAAGCATTTTGGTGTTGGGTACACTATCACAAACAGACTTTTAGCTTGCTATATGTTCAATATTCCATTTTTTTTTCTTGTAGTGTTTTATGTTTCTATGCATTTATGTTCATGACATATACTGTATATTCACTTTTATATACCGAGCGCCTACTTTTTATTTTTTATAACACTTTGGGGGTTATTTTACAAAAGGCAAATCCACTTTGCACTGAAAGTGCACTTGGAAGTGCAGTCGCTCTAAATCTAAAGGGTAGATCTGAAATGAGTGGAAGCTCTGCTGATTTTATCATCCAATCATGTGCAAGCTAAAATGCAGTTTTTTATTTTCCCTGCATGTCCCCCTCAGATCTACAGCCACTTTACTTCCAAGTGCACTTGCAGTGCAAAGTGGATTTTCCTTTAGTAAATAACCCCCGTTGACTTGTTCACTTTTTTAAAGGGTAGCTTTAATTGTATATTCCTTACCCATAGGGGGACAATTCTAGGATTATATTTAATATACCGCTGTACAGTTGACTGCAAGAGGTTGTTACATTTCTTACGTTAAAAAAATATATTTAAAAATGGGTTAATGAATACAGAGCTAATATGTATGCTTTGATGAAGGCTTCTTAGCCAAAACGCGTCAGCGTAGCCTGTACCCGTGTACCCATGTAACCCAATAAAGGACTTTTATTCAAGAGCTTCCGAGTCGCCAGCCCTTTTCTGATTCAAGTACATTAATATGTATCTTTAATATCCGTCTGGAGCTCAACTTTAAGTAGTTATTCCATTACTCACAGACATACCAAGAAAACTGAACAAACAGGCCAGGTTGAGTTGAATGTTTGATCAGCTCAGATAAATTTATAGAGAGATAATTTGTAAAAATAAATGTCCTTAACATGTGGCATGTTGTGGTTGTTTTCTGTCTGGCAAAAAAACATTTTATATTTGTCTATACTTTTTGTATTTCAAGATAACTGACATTTTTTACATGATACAAATGCACATTTCCTGTACTTAAAGGGATTTTAAAGCTTTGTTTTTTTTTTTTTTTTTTTTTTAATAACAAACATGCCATACTTACCTCCACTGTGCAGTTCATTTTGCACAGAGTGGCCCCGGTCCTCCTCCTCTTCTGGGGTCCCTCAGCGGCGCTCCTGGCTCCTCCCCGCATTGAGTGTCCACATTGGAGAAGCTCTCTCCTACGGTGGACACCCATGCTGGGCGCATTGCCAAGTCCTGCATCTGTGTCCATTCACAAAATGCAGGATTCGGCCCCACCCCTGGCATTGCGTTATTGGATTTGATTGACGGCAGTGGGAGCCAATGGCTGCGCTGCTATCAATCTATCCAATCAGAACAGGAGACACCAGCTAGAGCTGGTCTGCTTGTTCCTGGCCAGCGAAGGATCGGGGTCAGGTAAGTAAAATGGGGGCTGCAGCATCACAGGTGTTTTTTTTTCACCTTAATGCATAAAATGCATTAAGGTGAAAAACCATGAGGGTTTACAACCCCTTTTAAATGCATCATTTTCTACATTAGAGATGTAATACAAGGTCCTGCCCGATTGGATACAATTAGTTGGTTAGATAAGGTTTGCCCCACATAGTATTGGTAAATCTAAATGTGATTGTACAGAGATTACATGATCAAATTGTAGTGTGTATGGTGGGACCTAGATGTTATACAGACAGGAGCAGTGGACAGGACCAGGTGTGACTGGTGTGATTGATAAGCTACATGCTGGTGAATCAGCAGTTGCAATGCTGATAGCCACTCCATACCCCCTCAAACATTTTTCATCCCACTGTAGTGCAAGCAGGACTACACGGAAGTGGCAATGCTACTCTCAAATCAAGAGCAGTGCAGTAGCATTGCCACCCCAACCCAGGAAGCTGCATTAGTTGGTCTTCACTGGCAGGCTTGGCGGGTATTTGTGGGATTTGTTTACAGAGAAAACGGTAAGTGTACATGCACTTATAGTTAAAGGTGAACACTCCCTACACTGCAAAAAGTTAACTGCTGAAAACTACACTACTTACCTTATTCCTCACGTCAGTAGGCATTGCTTGCACTTTGCAACCGGTCCTTCTCCCTTCCGTGCTTCGGCTGGAGGGGGTTTTAGGTAAGTATATCTTGCTTCATCAAGTAAGCTCAGTAAAAAGCTTGGCGGGTTTGGAATTGGCAGGAAGAAGGGAGTCATATTTTTCTAGACTTGGGCTTTAACAAGCAATTATTTCTTGCAATGAGTGTGTAGAGAGGGGCTGCAAAGGTGTATTTATTTTGTAATCCCGGGGAGCTTTTGTTTCTTTTTTTGTTTTTAATGAGGGGCCACAGTTCTACTTAAGTCTGTTGAACAATCTTTTATATATATTGCTTTAATAATTTTTTATCTCCTTGAAGGGCACCACCATTTTTCCACTTCTGACCTCTGTCCTGAAGGATCCAAAACACTTTCAGAACCCGCACAAATTCAACCCAAATAATTTTCTAGATGAAAAAGGCGGATTCCGGAAGAATGAAGCATTCATACCATTTTCTACAGGTAAATGGAAGAGTAAATCTTTCTTGAATGAGGCTTACAGTCAGCATTGTCATTGCCTTGTGTTTCTGTTGCCAACAGGGAAGAGGATCTGCCTTGGAGAAGGAATGGCAAGAATGGAGCTCTTCCTATTTATTACTGCTGTCCTGCAAAACTTTAATCTGAAATCTGATGAGGATCCTTCAGCTATTGACATCTCTCCTCTGCCCAAAAGCAACAGTACCATTCATCGGCCTTTTGATATTTGTTTGGTCCCCAGATAATCTTGTCCTCTGTCTGATTGGCGATGTCCAAGACTGAGAAGTTCATTATTCGTGAGACTTTTATTCCACAACAATGTCAGTCAAACTTCTAACTGCAACTTAAACATTCAGAGCCCGGACTAGTTGGCTAAGTGCACTGGGTGAATATTCTGTTTCCAGTTACACATGGACTGTGGAAGGAAGGACCCTCTGTTCTTACTACATGGAAACCTATCATTCAATCTAAATTTTAGCAGCCTGGAATTATAAATGTCACCAGCTTGAAATTTAAAGTAGATCATTTAAAATGTTTCTACATTTTTTTTTTTATAATATAACACCAAGTTTAAAAGTTTTATTTTGCATTGAATAATCTAGGGAAGGATTAAGAACCATTGTCATTTTTATAACCTACGAAACACAACACTTAATAGTTTTATGTAGAGCTACCACTGCAGGAGCCTCTTGAATATTGTTGGTTCTTTACTCTGCCGCCTCCAACCCCAAGAACAGACTCAACCCCACTGGCACACCTGGCAGTAGTGTAGTGTAAATACCACAGGTTATGATGAAATTAGAATGTAACTTTTACTGTGTGCTTGCTTTCAAGAGAACAAAACAAACAGTCACAGTAATATAAAGCAGTAAGCAGGTATAATGAGGTATAACAAGACAAAAGTTAAAGGAAAAAAATCAACAAGGTCAACTTCGTCTGCTCTTATAGGACTCCTTTAAGTGAAATGGCCCCAAGAGCAGAGGTAAACACATAAAAATAGCAGGTTAAGAAATGTACTGTTAACTTCAAAAGAACATCTGACAACCCCAAACAAATTGGGCTATATGAGTCCAGGCAGAAGGAGGGTAAAAGAATGACCTTAGTTTTGTCTGTCAGTCCTCAGCCTTCCTTTGCCTTCCTCACCCCAGCATCACAGTCCCAGCAGGCCTACTTAACTTCAATACCTGATCCAGTGCACTGAATCAACCCCCAATGTGGATCCACCTAAAATTGACTAGTGTCCTGAACTCAGATAGGGCCCTTAAGATCTTGAGTTACTTTGCGGTGGTGCACTTGTTGATCTCCTGTAATGAGGTGAACACAGTACATCCAAAGGGCTTGACAAGCAAACCGTTTTTGTAATCCTATGGGGTAGTAGACAAGTGTTTTCACTGCAAGGCAGAGTGTAACAGCATCACGGTTCTATGTAACTAAGGGAGGCAGGGCAACAAATATAAATCAGAGTTCTGGCTTATGAAGGATTGGGCGAAGGCCCACTCACCAACTCCTGTGTCTGAGGGCTGCAGGTGAAAATCCTGTGGTATCGGTCCTTGCAAGTGGCCGATTGACACCTCTTTACAGGGACATTGCACACTGATCGGGATGTCTGGGGATGCCCTCAGAGTCCTCTTTTTGTTCCCAGATGTTGACTCTCTGGCTGTGGCAGACGCAATCCCCCAGGTCTAAACTCAGTCTCCTGTCCACACGTCCAGACACTTCCCTGCCTCGTGGTAGTGCTTCCCTTCTACCAGAAAGCCTTTGCAGTAAAACTTCTCCCATATAGCAGTGTTTCTTGGGATGTGTAGTTCTCTGCAGGTTTATTTCAATCAAACAGTCTGTGCTGGGAACTCCATCTCCCATGTTCTTTGCATCTCCTCCAGTCCACCCTTGATTGGCCCACTCGACTCTGCCTTTGGAGAACTAGGTGAAAAGGCAGAGTGGGCTGTCTTGCCTGTGAACAAGTCTGTGTGAAGAAAAAGGGAGTGGGGATGTCCTTCATGCAAAGTTGACAAGCTATGTCTCTGTTCATTAAGAATCCTGGCCAGCTTGGCAATGTAATAAAGATGCATAGCTTCCGCTACACTAGAATTTTTAAGCAGAGCCAATCAACACTCATGCATAATTCAATAAAAACATCTGAAAATAGTGCAAAAATGCTGATGAAACTTTGGTGTGATCATATACATTTATGACACCAAAAGAATATACAGCATCTCACAAAAGTGAGTACACCCCTCACATTTTTGTAAATATTTTACTATATCTTTTCATGTGACAACACTGAAGAAATGACACTTTGCTACAATGTAGTGAGTGTACAGCTTGTAAAACCATGTAAATTTGCTGTCCCCTCAAAATAACTCAACAAACAGCCATTAATGTCTAAACCGCTGGCAACAAATGTGAGTACACCCCTGAGTGATGATATCCAAATTGGTCCAAAAGTGTCAATATTTTGTGTGGCCACCATTATTTTCCAGCACTGCCTTAACCCTCTTGAGCATGGAGTTCACCAGACCTAGAAAGGTTGCCACTGGAGTCCTCTTCCACTTCTCCATGAAATCAAAGAGCTGGTGGATGTTAGAGACCTTGCGCTCCTCCACCTTCCATTTGAGGATGCTCAAAAGGGTTTAGGTCTAGAGATATGCTTGGCCAACTCATCACTTTTACCCTCAGCTTCTTTAGCAAGGCAGTGGTCATCTTGGAGGTGTGTTTGGGGTCGTCATCGTATTGGAATACTGCCCTGCAGCCCAGTCTTTGAGGGAAGGGAATCGTGCTCTGATTCAATATGTCACAGTACATGTTGGCATTCATGGTTCCCTCAGTGAACTGTAGCTCCCCAGTGGCGGCAGCACTAATGCAGCCCCAGACCATGACACTTCCACCACCATGCTTGACTGTAGTAAAGACACACTTGTCTTTGTACTCCTCACCTGGCTGCCACCACACACGCTTGACACCATCTAAACCAAATAAGTTTATCTTGGTCTCATCAGACCACAGGACTTGGTTCCAGTAATCCATGTCCTTAGTCTGCTTGTCTTCAGCAAACTGTTTGCAGACTTTCTTGTGTATCATCTTTAGAAGAGCCTTCCTTCTGGGATGACAGCCATGCAGACCAATTTGATGCAATGTGCGGCGTATGGTCTGAGCACTGAAAGGTTGACCCCCCCCCACCCCTTCAACCTCTGCAGCAATTATAAGTCTATTTCCCAAAGACAACCTCTGGATATGACGCTGAGCACGTGCACCCAACTTCTGTTCTGAGTGAAATCTGTCCTGTTAAACCGCTGTATGGTCTAGGCCACCATGCTGCATCTCAGTTTCAGGGTATTGGCAATCTTCTTATAGCCTAGGCCATCTTTATGTAGAGCAAAAATTATTTTTTTCAGATCTTCAGAGAGTTCTTTGCCATGAGGCGCCATGTTGAACTTCCAGTGACCAGTATGAGAGAGTGAGATACTACCACATTTAACACACCTGCTCCCCAATCACACCTGAGACCTTGTAACACTAACGAGTCACATGACACCAGGGAGGGGAAATGGCTAATTGGGCCCAATTTGGAAATTTTCACTTAGGGGTGTACTCACTTTTGTTGCCAGCGGTTTAGACATTAATGGCTGTGTGTTGAGTTATTTTGAGGGGACAGCAAATTTACACTGTTATACAAGCTGTACACTCACTACTTTACATTGTAGCAAAGTGTAATTTCTTCAGTGTTGTCACATGAAAAAATATAATAAAATAGGGATGAGCTTGATGTTCGCCAAACAGCGAATATTATGGGGTGTTCGCAGCAAATTTGAGCGCCGCAGAACACCCCATAATGCACTGCGAGATTGCAGTGCATTGATGTCTGATGATTGGCCAAAGCATGCACCTGACCTGCATGCTTTGGTCAATCACAGTGCGCACTGCTGCAAGAGCCATAATTGGCCAAAGGCAGTGTGCCTTTGGCCAATCATGGCTCAGGGGGACTAAGTCCATGCCCCACACTTTATAAGGCTGTTTAGATTGTGGCCGTGTATAGTGTGTGACAGTGGACGGAGGTAGATTGAGCTAGATTAGGCACAGTGTATTGAAGTGGTTAAGGGTAACCCGTGCCAAAATTAAAAGAAATGCTGTGGGGGTCCCCCCAAAAATCCATACCAGGCCCTTCAGGTCTGGTATGGATTTTAAGGGAACTCCGTGCCAAAATAAAAAAAATGGCTTGGGCTCCCCCAAAATCCATACCAGACCCTTATCCGAGCAAGCAGCCATGGCAAGCCAGAAAGGGGGGGGGGTGAGCGACCACCCCCCTCCTGAACCATACCAGGCCACTTGCCCTCAACATGAGAAGGGTGCTTTGGGGTTCCCCCAAAGCACCTTGTCCCCATGTTGATAAGGACAACAGCCTCATTCCCACAACCCATGCCCGGTGGTTGTGGGGGTCTGTGGGCAAGGGGGGCTTATTGGAATCTGGAAGCCCACTTTAACATGCCCCCCCTATGTGAATGGGTATGGGGTACATTGGACCCCTACCCATTAACCAAAAAAGTGTAAAAAAAAGTAAAAACGACAGGAGACAGTTTTTGACAATTCCTTTATTTAAAAAAAAATAAATTGTCCATCCATCTTCAATCACGGCGCCCGACAAACCCGAAAAATATGTATTAAGAATAAGCTCCACCTCGATGGGAGGCATGCCGACGACTGCTGTCTCTTGGCTGTGACAGCTGTTATATAGGCAAGGGCGGGGTCATGTGATGTCAGAGGGGGCGGGGTTTTTCATGACTTTAACGGTGTTCGCACAAATTTTTTGTCTGTTTGCATGTTCTGGTGTTCGGCTCAACCCTATAATAAAAATATTTACAAAAATGTGAGGTTTGTACTCACTTTTGTGAGATACTGTATAATAACATCTTTCGTCAATTTTTATTCATCTTAAAAAAAGTTAATATTTTGATCTCTAAAACACAACATTCTAAAACCCATACAAAGCTATAAGCAAGGTATTACATTTTCCATAAGACAAATTCTATCACACATACAATTATGGCTTCACAGTATGCCCTAAATATTGTTACTGTACATTTGTTAACATAACATATGTTATTAGCAATTTTGCATCAAAAACACATCCATTGTTTTGTAAGAAGCCTGTCAGGTCTGTTGTATTTCTCCTACTGCTTGACGTCCTTATTGTTCTTGTGGGCAATAGAATAAAGTCAAGGTGGAGGTCACCTCTTAAATACCACCCTTCAGTCTTTGTGGGTGGTTTGGGCCATTTTTATAATATGATTTTTTAGAATTATAGGTTTCTAAATTAATGTTTTTTTTACCTGTCTATGGGGTGTTTTATCAATGTTTTTCACTCAAGATTCATACAACTTTCCTTTTTTTGCCATTACAAAATGAGTGAATCTTAGGTGAAAACATATACGACATTAATAGAAGTGGACAGAATAAAAGCTTAGGTCCTTCAGTACACATCTGTGAGCATTTATTCAAAGATCGACACAAATAAGAAGAATGTCTGAAGGGTTGCAGCACTTTTATTTAAATTCATTGCATACAGAATAATTGTGTAGCATCAGTTTCGGGTAATGACCCTTTTTTAGTCCCTAAACAAATTTACACTAGTATTGGCATTTTATTTATCCACAACCCCAATTCCAAAAAAGTTAGGATGTTGTGTAAAATCTGCATAAAACCAGATTGCAATGATTTGTGATTTCTATTCACAATAGAAAATATATCAAATGTTTAAACTGAGAAAATGTACCATTTTAAGGGTAAACATTTTTTGGAAATGATGACAGCAACTCGTATCAAATAAGTTGAAACAGGACCATGTTTACTACGATGTACTGTAGCATCCTCTCTTCTTTTAACAACACTCTGCAAGTGTCTGGGAACTGAAGAGACCAGTTGCTGGAGTTTTAGGAGAGGAATGTTGCCCCATTCTTTCCTGATATAGGATCTAACTGCTCAACAGTTCAGAGTCTTCTTTGTCATATTGTTCGTTTCAAGATGCACCAAATATTTTCAACTGGTGAAAGGTCTTTTACTACAAAGCCATGCTGTTGTCATAGATGTGTGGAAATATGCAAGGCCTTCACTTAAAAAGACGTCGTCTGGATGGAAGCATATGCTGTTCTAAAACCTGGATATATCTTTCAGCATTGATGGTGCCTTTCCAAATGTGCAAGCCACTCATTCCTTACGAACTAATGCCCCCCCACCATCAGAGATGCAGGCTTTTGAACTGAGCACTGATAAGAAGCCAGAAGGTCCCTCTCCTCTTTAGCTCAGAGGAGGCAACACCCATAATTGCCAAAAAGATGTCAAATTTTGATTCTTATTACCACAGAACCGTTTTCCACTTCGCACCAGATCATTTTGAATGAGCTTTGGCAGAAAGAAGATGGTGGTATTTCTAGATAATGTTCAGATATGGCTTTTTCTTTGCATAATAGAGCTTTACCTTGTTTTTTTGGATGGCACTGCAAACTGTGTTCAGACAGTGATGTTCGGAAGTATTCCTGAGCCCATGCAGCAATGTCCATCACAGAATCATGCCTGTTTTTAATGCAGTGCCATCTGAGTGCCTGAAGATCGGGGGGGCATCCAATATTATGTATTGGCCTTGTCCCTTGCACACAGAGATTTCTCCAGATTCTCAGAATCTTTTCATAATATCTACTGTAGATGATGATGACATATTTAAAGTCTCTGCAATTTTATACTGAGAAACATTGTTTTAAAATTGTTTGACAATTTTTAGCAGATTGTGAATCTCTGCCCATCTTTAGTTCTGAGACACTCTGACTGTCTTCAATGCTTTTTTTTTTTGCTTTTTTTTACGCAATCATGTTACTGACCTGTTGCCAATTAGTTGCAAAATATTCTTCCAGCTCTTCCTTGTTATTACCATTTATTTTGCCAGACTTTTGTTGTCCGGTCCTGTCCTGAGACGTGTTGCTGCCATCAATTTTAAAATGACCTTATTTTTTTTTTACTTAAAATTGTACATTTGCTCAGTTTAAATATTTGATATGTTTTCTATTTGTAATAAAATGAAAAGGTTTTATGGCATTTTGCAAATCATTGCATTCTGTTTTTATGACGATTTTACAATGTGTCCCAACTTTTTTGAAATTGGGGTTTGTTCCATCTATCTATCTATCTATCTATCTATCTATCTATCTATCTATCTATCTATCTATCTATCTATCTAATCACATACACATACTTTGTTTAACCACTTGAGCCCCGGACCATTATGCTGCCTAAGGACCAGAGGTCTTTTTCCAATTTGGCACTGCGTCGCTTTAACTGCTAATTGTGCGGTCATGCAATGCTGTACCCAAACGAAATTTGCGTCCTTTTCTTCCCACAAATAGAGCTTTCTTTTGATGGTATTTGATCACCTCTGCGGTTTTTATTTTTTGCGCTATAAACGGAAAAAGACCGAAAATTTTGAAAAAAAATGATATTTTCTAATTTTTGTTATAAAAAAAAATCCAATAAACTAAATTTTAGTCATACATTTAGGCCAAAATGTATTCGGCCACATGTCTTTGGTAAAAAAAATGTCAATAAGCGTATATTTATTGGTTTGCGCAAAAGTTATAGCGTCTACAAACTAGGGTACATTTTCTGTAATTTACACAGCTTTTAGTTTATGACTGCCTATGTCAATTCTTGAGGTGCTAAAATGGCAGGGCAGTACAAAACCCCCCCAAATGACCCCATTTTGGAAAGTAGATACCCCAAGGAAATTGCTGAGAGGCATGTTGAACCCATTGAATATTTATTTTTTTTGTCCCAAGTGATTGAATAATGACAAAAAAAAAAAAATATTTACAAAAAGTTGTCACTAAATGATATATTGCTCACACAGGCCATGGGCCTATGTGGAATTGCACCCCAAAATACATTCAGCTGCTTCTCCTGAGTATGGGGATACCACATGTGTGGGACTTTTCGGGAGCCTAGCCGCGTACGGGGCCCCGAAAACCAAGCACCGCCTTCAGGATTTCTAAGGGTGTAAATTTTTTTGATTTCACTCTTCACTGCCTATTTTGCAGCTCTCATTTGTTTTTGAAAATGAGGAAAGACAAGAAAAAAAAATGTTTTTTTTTCTTTTTTCAATTTTCAAAACTTTGTGACAAAAACTGAGGTCTGCAAAATACTCACTATACCTCTCAGCAAATAGCTTGGGGTGTCTACTTTCCAAAATGGGGTCATTTGGGGGGGGTTTGTGCCACCTGGGCTTTCCATGGCCTCCGAAACTGTGATAGGCAGTGAAGAGTGAAATCAAAAATTCACGCCCTTAGAAAGCCTGAAGGCGGTGCTTGGTTTTCGGGGTCCCGTACGCGGCTAGGCTCCCAAAAAGTCTCACACATGTGGTAACCCCGTACTCAGGAGAAGCAGCAGAATGTATTTTGGGGTGTAATTTCACATATTCCCATGGCATGTTTGAGCAATATATCATTTAGTGACAACTTTGTGCAAAAAAAAAACTTGTGTCGCAAGATAAAATATTCCATGGACTCGACATGCCTCTCAGCAAATAGCTTGGGGTGTCTACTTTCCAAAATGGGGTCATTTGGGGGGGTTTTGAACTGTCCTGGCATTTTATGCACAACATTTAGAAGCTTATGTCACACATCACCCACTCTTCTAACCACTTGAAGACTTTCTGACACTTATTGTTTACATGAAAAAGTTATTTTTTTTGCAAAAAAATTACTTTGAACCCCCAAACATTATATATATTTTTTAAAGCAAATGCCCTACAGATTAAAATGGTGGGTGTTTCATTTTTTTTTTTTTTCACACAGTATTTGCGCAGTGATTTTTCAAACGCATTTTTTGGGGAAAAAACACACTTTTTTAAATTTTAATGCACTAAAACACACTATATTGCCCAAATGTTTGATGAAATAAAAAAGATGATCTTAGGCCAAGTACATGGATACCAAACATGACATGCTTTAAAATTGCGCACAAACGTGCAGTGGCAACAAAATAAATACATTTTTAAAAGCCTTTAAAAGCCTTTACAGGTTACCACTTTAGATTTACAAAGGAGGTCTACTGCAAAAATTACTGCCCTCGATCTGACCTTCGCGGTGATACCTCACATGCATGGTGCAATTGCTGTTTACGTTTGACGACAGACCGCCGCTTGCGTTCGCCTTAGCGCGAGAGCAGGGGGCGACAAGGAAGCTTTTTTTTTTTTTTTCTTATTTTTTTGCTTTTTTATCTTATTTTTAAACTGTTTCTTTCATTTTTTTTTTTATCATTTTTATTGTTATCTTGGGGAATGTAAATATCCCCTATGATAGCAATAGGTAGTGACAGGTACTCCTTTTTTGAAAAAATTGGGGTCTATTAGACCCTAGATCTCTCCTCTGCCCTCAAAGCATCTGACGACACCAAGATCAGTGTGATAAAATGCTTCCCCAATTTCCCAATGGTGCTATTTACATCCGGCGAAATCTAAGTCATAAAATGCTCGTAGCTTCCCGTTTCTTAGGCCATAGAGATGTTTGGAGCCACTCTGGTCTCTGATCAGCTCTGTGGTCAGCTGGCTGAATCACCGGCTGCATTCTCAGGTTCCCTGTTGAGACAGGAGAGCCAGAGAAAAACATGGAAGACGGTGGGGGGGGGGGGGGAGCATTCCCTCCCATGGCTTGTAAAAGCAGTCAAGAGGCTAATTAGCCGCTAGGATTGCTTTTACATGAAAGCCGACCGCTGGCTGAAAAGAGTGATACCAAGATGATACCTAAACCTGCAGGCATCATTCTGGTATAACCATTCAAAGTCGTGAATGCCGTACCTGAAGACAAAAAAATGGTTAACAATAAAGCACAGTAAACGGTAAAGTATAAAAAATTGCATACCTGAAAAGCAAACATGATAAAACATAATAACAATAAAACATTGCAGAATAGAATACAGTAAAAAAGAGCAGAACAATAGAGAGAGAGAGAGAACAATGAAACGACGACTATTTTTTTTATTTTATATATTTTTTTTTTTTTTACACTTTTTTTGTAACTAACTTTTATAACGGTAACCGGTTCCAGGTTCCGGTCTCTCAAAATGCGATGGTATCTTGGGAGACCCTGTGAAAGTGTGTCCTAGTCTGTGCAATGCTGTACCCTACGCTAATACTCAACTAGTGCATGGTAGCGTTCAAAACATTCACCAATGCAAAGACCAGGATTGTCAGGACAGGAGGGACAATAATAGCGGGTGTCACGCCTATATCCGCGCTTGCTGCAGACACAACATCTTTTTTGGGGGGGTTCGTTGGGTAGGGGTACTCGGGAGGACATAAAGAAAATGCCTCTCATGCAGCTGACTGCATTTGGTTGGGGATGTGAATGGGGGAAGTACGGGCGCTGCAGAAGTGGTGGGTTCCCAATTAGGATTGGCGAATGCAGCAGGAAGGGCATTATGGGCACGACGGGCCTGTGTTTGTCTTTTTGGTGGCAGCGGGATACTAATTGTGCTTGCCACCTCACCAGCTTGAACTGCACTTATGGGACTCGCCACGTCACCAAGTGTTACTGTGTTGACTATGACCGGGGTGTACTAGGCCGCTGGCACTTGCCAGTTCAATAAAAAGCTACCAAAAAAACTGTTAGCGATCGCAGGGATCAGGCCTGACTCTGCGAACGCTGCAGTTATGTGTTAGTGTTTTGTAAGTGTCAGTGATCGATCGATACTGCACTTGGGTGGGCTGGGCTGGGCCGGGCGGAGGGGCAAAACGCAGGTGCTAGCAGGTACCTGGGCTGATCCCGCTAACACTGCGTTTTTGGGAACCCTAAACTGCTAGGGACGCTAGTATAGATCTGATCGGATCAGATATTGATCCGATCAGATACTATACCACTAAGGGAGGTGTACGGTGCGTGCGTGGGTGTTAGCACTACTGGCGCTAACCTGACGCTGCCTGGGGCTGGTGCTTGCTTGCCAGTTCACCAAAATGCTACCAAAAAAACTGTTAGCGATCGCAGGGATCAGGCCTGACTCTGCGAACGCTGCAGTTATGCGTTTAGTGTTTTGTAAGTGACAGTGATCGATCGATACTGCATTTGGGTGGGCTGGGCGGAGGGGCAAAACGCAGGTGCTAGCAGGTATCTGGGCTGATCCCGCTAACACTGTGTTTTTGGGAACCCTAAACTGCTGGGGGGTGTTTTGTGTGCCTGGCATGTTCTACTGTGTTGTGTAGTGTGTTTTCACTCACAGTGATGTCTTCTCTCCTCGGCGCTGGAACGGAAACTACCGAGCCGAGGAGAGATGACATCATTTCCTTTGCTGCTGTTTAGCATACAGCAGCAAAGGAATGTTCCCATTGGCCGGCGGCGATCGCGAGGGGGGGGCCACGAACGGATTGCCTCCCCCTCACCTCCGATCGCCGGGGAACAAAAGACGACCGCCTCGGGCACCGGGGGGGGGTCCGATCGGACCCCCCACCCGCGGAAGGCAAATCACGTACATGTATGTGATTTTGCCTGTCCGTGCCACCTTGCCGACGTACATCGGCGTGAGGCGGTCGTCAAGTGGTTAACAAATAGAAAATAAAACAAATACATGACAAAGGATTCACAGAGGTTGGTTTAAAAAGGGTGCACAACAGAAACTCTGTTAAGCTGGCTCTGTCTGATTGAAAGTATCTGATAAGTTCTGACTCATTCATTAGTATGCAAATTCCAACTTAAGATACTGAGCTTTGTTTTCAGGCTTTTTTCAACATAGGAGGTATGGAGATACAGCAAATGGTATGAGAAGGGGCAAACGGCCCCACTTGCTGTTTACATGCTATTTATAAGCTCATATTTAGTAGAGCTAATAAGACTTCCTATAGTAAGTTGGCACTCTTGTTGTTGGGTTCATGCATCATTGGATGTAGTGAAAGGGAGGGATATCAAGGTCATTAGGCGGACACCCTTCTTCTTTGGCTTTTCATTGGTGAACCCACAGGACCATCAGGACCTTGCAGGATATTCCCAAGTTTGTATCCAAGGAAAATACAAAACAAAGTTTAAAAGTGTTCATTAGGGTCTAATGTCAGAGGAGGCAGTCAGAAATGACCAGAGGTCAAAGCTGTGTGAACCATTAGAAATAAATGACAATGTACAAAGAGAGACTGAGCAGAGACTAACAGTTGTGTCACAAGTGGATGGCAAGAGTCATGAGGGGCAACATCACCAAAGAAAAGGACAGTAGAGGTAATAAGACTTGATGTATCAAACCCAAATGTGGGGCACAATTGTGGGGCACATACCACCCAGGTAGGAAGAGACAGGTCCTATTTAGGATTTTTAGGAAACACAAATAGGCCACTAGAGTCACAAGCACTCATCCAAAGTGTAGACTATGCCTGCCCTTTCCTCCACCTGCTCCATTCAATAAGCTGTACTATTGCTTCCCGCAATGACTCCATGTCTGGAGAAGGTGGACCTTTCATTCATCCTACCATTTTCCATTTATACAACTAAACTCTGCAAAATACTCACCTCCACATTCATTAAAGTGACGTTTACATCTGGCTGCTATCATCTTCTTGTTGTGAGTAAGCACGAGTGATTCGTGTGAAATGTGTCAACCTTTCTTGTGTTTATGTCTGGCTTGGTGACAAAAAAGGACTTCCAAAACCTTGACTTTGCCCGTGGTGTGCCACCATTTCCTTTTTTTTCTTTCATTTACCGTCATCTCCTCCCTGGGCTACTTTATGGTACAGGTTTACAATCTGTTGATTGGCTGGTTGGGGAGGTGACGTGATCCAGCGCATGTGCAGCTCAGTGTCCATTCAAAAGAAGACACAGGCAGGTAAATGTTTCTTATTGCAGGAAAGGTATAGAAGTTTCTTCGGCAATAAAGAGCTGACTGCTCACATTTAATTTCTTTACATTTCAGGTTTATTCCCCTTTAAGTAGAGTTGCCCAGCTAGGAGCTCATTTGTGCCCAGACTTCTGCTTTAAAAGGGTTTTAAACCCTCATGTTTTTTAACCTTTATGCATCCTATACATAAAGGTGAAAAAACATCTGGCAGTGACCAGCCCCCTAGCCCCCCCGTTTTACTTACCTGAGCCCTGTAAGTAAGGGATGCGCTGTCCCTCTGCCCGGGGTTCTCGGCTCTTGATTGGATAGATTGATAGCAGTGCAGCCCTTGGCTCCCGCTGCTGTCAATCAAATCCAATGATGCGGGTGCCGAGTCATACATTCGACGGCTACGGACGCCAAATGATGAACTCAGGAGCGCGCCCACAAGGTAACCCCCCGGGAGAGTGCTTCTCCTAGGGGGTTATCTGATGCGGGGAGGAGCCGCGAGAGCTGCCGGGGGACCCCGGAAGATGAGGTTCGGGGCCACTCTGTGCAAAACGAGCTCCACAGTCGAGGTAAGTATGATATGTTTGTTATTTTAAAAAAACGAACTCTTAAGACCTGTACACATGATTGGACTTTTTGACAACAAACATGCAAATTAGCTGTTGTGGAGCAACATCCGACTGTGTGTACGCTCCATCGGACAAACTTTTTCTGTTTCAAGCGGACTTTTGTTGGCTGTGCAAACGCACAAACTTTCAGGCAACACAAGTCCGATGGAGCAAAGTCCGATCGTGTGTACACAAAAGCATCGGAATTTTGTACAAACTACAGTACGCGGCCACGAGAATGTTTCCAGCGCGAACCCATTGTGCTTATTCTCGGTGACTGGGTACTGTACATCTCGTGCTGGCTGCAATAGGAAAAACACATTTTCCTATTGCGGCCAGCGCGAGAGGGAATTCCCCTCTGGGGGCATACCAGGCCCTTAGGTCTGGTATGGATTTTAAGGGGAACCCCTACACTGAAAAAACGGCGTGGGGGTCCCCCTCAGATCCATACCAGACCCTTATCCGAGCACGCAGCCCGGCTGGTCAGGAAAGGGGGTGGGGACGATTGAGCGCCCCCCCTCCTGAGCCGTACAAGGCCACATGCCCTCAACATGGGGGGTGGGTGCTTTGGGGGAGGGGCGCCCTGCGGCCTCCCCATCCCAAAGCACCTTGTCCCCATGTTGATGAGGACAAGGGCCTCTTCCCGACAACCCCTGGCCGTTGGATGTCGGGGTCTGCGGGCGGGGGGCTTATCGGAATCCGGGAGCCCCCTTTAATAATGGGGCCCCCAGATCCCGACCCCCACCCTATGTGAATGAGTATGGGGTACATCGTACCCCTACCCATTCACCTAGGGAAAAAAAGTGTCAATAAAAAAAACACTACACAGGTTTTAAAAGTAATTTATTAGACAGCTCCAGGGGTCTTCTGCCGACTTCGGGGGTCTTCTTCCAACTTATAGGATGACATGACCACGCCCCTTATGACCTCACAGTCCCACCATGCCCCGGGACTGTGATGTCATAGGGGGGCGGGGTCACCACCTATATAAGTCATAGCAGAGTGCACAGACGGCATTACAGCCAGAGAGAGCGTCATGTCAACATCTCTGGAAGAGAAGAGGGATGAAGATGTCTGAAAAGACCGGGCTCCTCCGCTAGCAAAAGAGCAGAAGATAGCGGAAGAGCCCGGCAGAAGGAAGAAGGCTCCGGAGAAGAACCAGAGAGCACGGAGATGACATCGGAGAGAGGAGAAGACGCCTGTGAGACCCCCGAAGTCAGAAGAAGACCCCTGGAGCTG
This sequence comes from Aquarana catesbeiana, assembly GCF_042186555.1. Taxonomy (NCBI): domain Eukaryota; kingdom Metazoa; phylum Chordata; class Amphibia; order Anura; family Ranidae; genus Aquarana; species Aquarana catesbeiana. The sequence continues at coordinate 59,322,345 of NC_133332.1, forward strand.
CCTAATAAATTACTTTTAAAACCTGTGTAGTGTGTTTTTGTTTATTGACACTTTTTTCCCTAGGTGAATGGGTAGGTGTACCATGTATCCCATACTCATTTACATTGGGTGGGGGGCCGGGATCTGGATGCTCCCGAATTCCGATTCCTGCCGACTTCAGGGGTCTCTCAGGCCTCTTCTCCCTCTCTCCAGTGTTGTCTCTGCGCTCTCTGGTTCTTCTCCAGTGCCTTCTTCCTTCTGCCGTGCTCCTCCGCTATCTTCTGCTCTTTTGCCGCTCTTTTGCTAGCGGAGGAGCCCAGTCTTCAGAGATGTCTTTGTTGACACGAGGCTCTCTCTGGCTGTAATGCTGTCTGATTGCTCCGCTATGAGTGGGGAGTGGTCATAGGATGACATGACCACGCCACCTTTGTGACCTCACAGTCCCAGCATGCCCCGGGACTGTGATGTCATAGGGGGCTGGGTCACCGTCTATATAAGTCATAGTGGAGCACTCAGAGAACATTCCAGCTGGAGAGAGCATGGGGTCAACATCTCTGGAAGAGAAGAGGGGAGAAGACGATCCAGAAGTCCGGGCCACCACTAGCAAAAGAGCGGCAAAAGAGCAAAAGATAGCGGAGGAGCCCAGCAGAAGAACCGGACACCGGGAGAAGACGCCGGAGAGACCCCCGAAGTCAGAAGAAGACCCCCAGGGTCGGAAGAAGACCCCTGGAGCTGCCTAATAAATTACTTTAAAAACCTGTGTACTGTGTTTTTTTATTGACACTTTTTTCCCTAGGTGAATGGGTAGGGGTAGGATGTACCCCATACTCATTCACATAGGGTGGGGGTCGGGATCTGGGGGCCCCCCTCCCCCAAAGCACCCAACCCCCATGTTGAGGGCATGCGGCCTGGTACGGTTCAGGAAGGGGGCACTCGCTCGTCCCTGCCCCCTTTCCTGACCGGCCGAGCTGCGTGCTCGGATAAGGGTCTGGTATGGATTTGGGGGGACCCCCACGCTGGTTTTTCGGCGTAGGGGTTCCCCTTAAAATCCATACCAGATCTAAAGGCCTGGTATGCCCCTGGAGGGGAACCCATGCCGGTTTTTTATTCAAAATTTGGCGTGGAGTTCCCCCTCAAGATTCATACCAAAACACAGTGCCTGGCATTGGCGGGGATCCAAGTTGGATCACTGCACCAGTGTGAACCCGGCTCGCAAGGTGTCAATCTCGCCGATAAAAGCGGCGAGATTGACACAATATCAGACAACAATACAGAAGTTGACCAAAGAGTGGTGGTAAAAACCACGTGATTTGGTGAAAGTTGGCTGGAAAAGTCCTGCCATCTGTATGCAATACAAACTTATGGCCAACGCCCTTTGTACAAAAATCCAAGGGTAAGCTTGTACAAAGTCCTATCGTGTGTATGGGGCTTTACAATCACTTTAACCACATTTCTACTGGAGCATTGTTTTTTTTTCTCTCTGATATTAAATCTGCATTTTATTGTTAGAAAATTAAAGATGAACTTCAGCCCAGCGCAAATCTGGTCCAACCCTCACTCTTTCTCGCTGCCATCTTTAATTATTCTGCTCTGCAGATCTCTTTGGGACCTGCAGTGTATCTACACTAACTTAGAGAGTTTTCACCCACACATTGCTGATATCTGGGATTTTAATACTTGCTGTGTCTGCTCACATGTGCAGGAATTCCCAATGCTTGTTCATGTATGTGCCACAGGCCTTTACTGACTCAGAAAACCCTGTAGCCCATCTGCACATGTGCCTGTTAAAACTCTTTTGGGATTTGTGACATGGACATCCCAAGAGGGAGTCCAATGTCATTCTCACCTTGGTGGCAGAAACAGCACTAAAAGGGTTAGAAACTTTTCTGAAAGTTAGGTAAGAGTGTCCAATTGTGAAAGATGGAAGGTGGAGAAGTGAAAAAACATGTCAAAAATAAAGTTATACACAAGCATTTATATTTCCCCAAAAAATTGTGCGCCCATCCCACCCCCATGTGCACACACACATGGACGTAAACACACAGTCAGTGCTAGGAAAAAAATGACCTGGTCATGAAGGAGGTAAAATCTTCTGGAATTGAAGTGGTTAAAGCTAGACATATTGGGGATCTATTTAGTCAGTGCAACCTTATCTTTTATATTGTACCAAAAAATTGGGTAATATATTGCATTTGTGTGTCCTAAAAATAACTTCTATGTATTTTTTTACGAAAATGTTGTGCTTGAAAAACTGTTGTGCAATTATCTTGTGACATAAAAATTGGAACAACCATTATTTTATTGTCCAGGATCTCCTCATTCAGAAAATATATAATGTTTGGGGGGTTTAGCTTATCTTCATGACTAAAATGATTTTTTTAAACGTGTGCAAAAAATGTGACAGTTAATGGGTAAAGGTCTGTTTGGAAACCCTTAATCATGAAAGAAGGGGCGCTGTAGAATAAAATGGTGGCAGTTGTAATTTTTTTCAGAAAAGCAAACACTAATGCCACGTACACACGAGCGGACTTTTCAGCATCAAAGGTCCGACGGTCTTTCCGACGGAGTTACGACGGACTTTCGAACGAAAGTCCATTGGTTTGAACATGATCACGTACGAAGGGACTAGAATTAGGAAGTTCATAGCCAGTAGCCAATAGCTGCCCAGCGTCCTTTTTTGTCCATCGGACTAGCATAAAGATGGATGGATTTTTCGACCGGACTCGAGTCCGTCGGAAAGATTTAAAACATGTTCCAAATCTAAAGTCCGTCTGATTTTCGTTAGAAAAAGTCAGCTGAAGGTCCGATGATGCCCACAGATGTTTGGATTGTCTGACGGATTCGTTCTGTCGGACCAGTCCGGTCGAAAAGTCCGGTCGTGTGTACATGGCTTAAAATGGATTTTAGTGCACACACACACACACAGTATAATTCCCAATAAATTACACTTCTAAGTACCATAAAAGCGATTTAGCCATCTGAATTGCTTTTACGTAAAAGACAATACTGCAGCCATAAGCTTGTTTTAACCTCCTTATTACTGGGATATTTATAAAGGTACCTTGGTAGACAAGGGGCTAATGACAGGCTCAGAAGTTTGGATGAGTTTTGAGAAGAGTTGAACTCATCCTCTGATAAACATTGGTGTCAGGGCCATTGGCATTGGTGACAAAATTGCTGATTTGTGACACCCTTGCAATATCCATGTCTTGTCCCTACATTACTCCATCAGATATGACACAGCACATTTTAGGTGTTTGAACTCAGTTAGACATTTCAGTCTCTTAAGGCGTACACAGCTTGGGAAAGGGGGAGGGTACAACTCTAATCTTCTTGTTATTGGAATAAAGACCTTTATACAGGGAAGGTCCAGCCAACTATGAGGCTTTTTAAATACAGAAATTCTGCAATGTTCTCCAAGCACTAGCTGGCCAGGCACAACAAGGTAAGCATGGCAGGAGTAAACTGACAGCACAACGCTAAAGGGATTAGGAATACTGTGTAGAATTTTATGGTCACGTACTGTTAGATTTTTTTTAAGGGTTCTGCAACTTATGCTGCAGAAATATGTTGGAGAATATCTGTTGATCAACATCTAAATCATTAAGAAAAAAGGGGGACAATCCCAGAGGCTTGCCTAGGTGGGCAAATGCAACAGGCATGCAGGTACACTATGGGGTTGATTTATTAAAGGAGCCAAGTGTGTTCACTATGGAAGGGTATTTTTACTTGTGTTGGGAATTTGGTGCTAAGAATACCCAATCATGTGCAAGGAAAATTACAAAAAAAACATATTTTTTCTTTGCACATGATTGGGTGATTGAGGTAGGAAAGTTTCAGCTCATTTACTAAGCTAAGAGAAAATTTACTAGTAAATCAATCTTACGATGGACAAGTGTTTGATCACCCTCCTCAGCTATTAAAATCAGGTGTTTTGGAGTGAAAGGTATTGTTAGTGATGTAAGTTGGAAAGACATTTCAAGGCCCTTTGACATAGGTGTTCTGTTGGTCCATTTCAGGATGTACTGTATGTCTGTTTTAAGAAACATATTTTTTATTAATTCTTTTGTCACCTAGGATAAGTTCTTATCTTGATTACTTACACAGATGTTGCTGGATAGTAACTCTCCTTGTCCAGCAACCATCTTCCCTACATAGATTCACACAAGAAATCCCTACTTTTAGCCTCCATGCACACTGGTGTTTTTTTAAGCTAAACAAATGTTGGAAAAAATGCTGGAAAAAAAATCCTGGTAATAGCTTCTTGTAGTAGCATCATAGCAGCGTTTTAGGACTGTTAGCGTTTTATTAACATTTTTGGTAAACGCTACAAAAATATTTTTTTTTCTGCTCCTAGACACTGAAGCTCAAAAAACGCTAACATGTAGGCCTTGTGGCAGTATACAGTGAGATCTTACAGCACCCATATGCCACAGTTTACAATGGATAATAAAGAAGCACACTGTACAGTAGACATAATATTTCTAGAGGTATCTAATGATACCTCAGGAAAGCCCCTGAGGAGCAAAAAGAAGGACAATTTCATATATGTAAGATTCTTTTTTTTTAAAATCCATGACGAAGGGGAGTTTCTTCTGGCCCCAAAAATGCATAGACTGTTTTTAAGTGTAAACCATTAAATTCATTTGGACCCCTTTATCCTTTGGCCTGGATCTCCTTCCATATTTTTTTCTGGTAATGTTTTTGTCCACTCACTTTATATAAACTCACATCAAAGCCCCTTGGATGCTTTTTTCTTCACAATTTCATTTACAACTGTCTGTACATAGTCTTGTATGGAACTTCCAATCAGGTCCACCTGAAAAACCAAGAGGTGGACCTGATTGGAAACCCCATGTGAAATTTACTGGCATACTGTAATTTGTCAGTTGGCACTTACTTCCAAAGATGCCATAAGTTCCCTCTACATTTGGGAAGTAGATATTGGAGAACGCTCCTTATACAGTACATTAAAATGCACAAAAGTACATGTATTTTACATCGCAAAATGCAAAGGTGCCCTAAAGTGTTTTGTTAGCCTAAACCTTTTTATTTATATATTTTTTTAACTCTGTGGTGCCATTCAGGAGATTGTTTAACTCTGCAATACTGTCACTGGGACAGAAAATGATAGACAATCTCCTTAAAGCTGATTATACACTAATAGATTTTTTTTTTTAATGTTTGCATGAACATTCATACAGAGATTCTAATTAGTACATTTGATGACTTGACTGATGTTGTTGGACAGTACAAAAAGAAAATTAACTTTCTTTATCGTACATCATGGGACACAGAGCCTTAAGTAATTACTTAATGGGTTATAGCCCACCTTCAGGTGATGGACACTGGTTATACTCAATTCAGGAAGTTCACCCCCTATATAACCCCTCCTCCTTCCAGGAGCACATCAGTTTTTTCGCCAGTGTCTAAGGTGTTGGTCACGAGTGAAGATGTGCTCTGAGGAGCTCTAGGAGGGATCCATGCTGGATTTAAATAGCCTCCATAAAGACCAGATCCATCCAAAGTGCCACTAAGGCCTAAAAGGATGGTACCTGGGGCCTCGTATCTGAAGCACAAGGTTTTGCCTGTAACGCCTCTCTTTGTAGGGCTGGACCCCAGGAACCCAGGGCTTTGGTCTTGCTACATTACCTAGTTTTCCTGGTGGGATGCTTTACAGGTCCAAGGGAGTTGGAACCCCGATATCTAGGGACCCGGTCTTTGAAGGTTTGCTAAACACCGCCCGCCGTGATGGGTGAAGGTTTGATTGTCTGTTAATTCAGCAAATCCTGCGGCGGGGATAAGGTAAGGGAAGAAACTTCGGTATTAAAAACACCTATGTATTCTTCCATTAGGGAAAAAAAATGTTGTCATGCCTTAATTCTCCACTAGAGGGAATCTATGCACATATCTTACTCTGCTGTCTTCACTGTAAAGCTCAGTTTGTGTGTGGTCGCAGCAGCGTGTGCAGGGAGATTTTTATCAAGGTAAAAGAAATCTGCAAAATGTTTTCTTTCTCCCCCCTGAAGGGACCAGAGGGTTAGGGGGCTGCTGTACCAATGCTGGGGGGAGGGGGTGCGGAGGTCCTGCTAATTTTATTACTGTTGGTTGATTTTACTGTTGTTGGTGCCTGCTGCTGGATGGGTCTCTGCCTCCCCCCCCCCTCGTGTTGGGTCTGTGGACCCGAAAGTGCCACGCATGAGCGTGGGAACATTTTTAAATGTAAAAAGGGGCGGAATCTTTCTCAGAGGGGGCGGGACCTAAGCGAGGTGCCATGAATGTCCACGAGGACGCATGGCGGGCTAAAACAAAAAAAACTACAGCTGTGACAGTCTATCCTCGGCTGATGAGGAGGAAACAAGCAGCCTGCAACACAGGGACACAGGAGCTGTGGGACACGTGAGGGTTGCAAACTGGCATTCCTGATACAGGAAGGACATCTTTTTCCCAGCACTAGGCTGAACTTTATAGCGGTTTTAAATGTCATGACTATATTCAGCGATTAAGTGCAATTTGTATAGTGCCTCTGTTTTTGTACTTAGGACTATGCCTACCAAAAAAGACACAACAAAAAAGTAAAGGTTTCACCCCCAGGTGTTAGGATCTCGAGGCGCATTTCCACGCTGTCATCCCCGCCTGAATTACCAGTTATGGCAGGCCAGGGTGAGCCATTGGAACAAATTGATGGTGCAACTGCTTCTCGCATCTCAGCCCCTGTATACGTGACTGAAGATATCTTTCCTCCTCCCTGCAGGGTCTGCAAGGAAGATTAGCGGCTTTAATCGCATCCTCCATTCAAATGGATAGAGTGCTAGATCCCCCTCCCCCACTTCAGAACCTTCACACGGGGAACAGTGGGCTCAGGATGAGGTATTACCCTCCGTCGATCAGGAGGAAAAACAAACCGATGATTCCTCTGTGGAGGAAACAACGGTAGATGAACCTTTTTCAGCCTCACAATCTGAGAAATTGCTGATACAAACTCTTACAGAGATGGTTCGTTCCACTTTCATGCTGCCCCTAACGCAGTCTTCTGAAAGCTTGGTTTCTTCCTTGGGTTCCTTAAAACTTTCTCAGCCTTTGCATGCGTTTCCTGCACAGTTTCAGGTTTTTACCTGAACCAAGATATTGTCCTGCCATCGTTTTTTCCAAAACCATGTTCCAGGAAAGAAAAGTCACTATATTGTCTTGATGTGGTGAGAGCATTGAAAATCTATTTAAAGGCAACTGCTCGGATTCATAAGACGGATATCTTATTTATTCTGCCAGAAGTTCCTAAGAAAGGACAGGCAGCATCGAAATCCACTGTCGCTAAGTGGATTTGGCAAGTGATAATTCAAACTTAAGATTCCCCCTTTTCAAGTTAAGGCGCACTCTACCAGGGCGGTTAGTGCTTTCTGGGAAGTGTGTCATCAGGCCTCCATGGCTCAGATTTGTAAGGCCGTAACTTGGTCTTCAATGCATACATTCACAAAATTTTATCAGCTGGATGTAAGGAGGTATGAGGATATCGCCTTCAGGCACAGTGTGCTGCAGGCAGCAGTATAGGTCCTTAAGTCTGGGGGTACCCTCCGGGTTGTGTCTCCCTCCCTTCAAGTAGCATTGCTAGGGGACATACCATTAAGTAATTACTTAAGGCTCTGTGTCCCATGATGTACGATAAAGAAAATAGGATTTTTATAACAGCTTACCTGTAAAATCCTTTTCTTGGAGTACATCATGGGACACAGAGGTCCCTTCACTCTTTTTTGGGATTTAAGTATATTGCTTTGCTAAAAAAACTAATGTGCTCCTGGAAGGAGGAGGGGTTATATAGGGAGTGAACTTCCTTGATTGGGTATAACCAGTGTCCATCACCTGAAGGTGGCCTATAACTCATGAAGTAATTACTTAAGGCTCTGTGTCCCACGATGTACTCCAAGAAAAGGATTTTACAGCTGTTATAAAAATCCTATTTTTCACAAATGGGTGCTCTGGTGAATCATAAGCTTAATAATAGCATGCAATGCCAAGCTGCGGTTTCCAAAGTGAGCAATAGGGATGAGCCGAACACCCCCCGGTTCGGTTCGCACCAGAACCTGCGAACGGACCGAAAGTTCGCACGAACGTTAGAACCCCATTGACGTCTATGGGACTCGAACGTTCAAAATCAAAAGTGCTCATTTTAAAGGCTAATTTGCATGGTATTGTCCTAAAAAGGGTTTGGGGACCCGGGTCCTACCCCAGGGGACATGTATCAATGCAAAAAAAACTTTTAAAAACGGCCGTTTTTTCGGGAGCAGTGATTTTAATGATGCTTAAAGTAAAAAAAAAAAAAAAGTGAAATATTCCTTTAAATATCGTACCTGAGGGGTGTCTATAGTATGCCTGTAAAGTGACGCATGTTTCCCGTGTTTAGAACAGTCCCTGCACCAAATGTCATTTTTAAAGGAAAAAATCTAATTTAAAACTGCTTGCGGGTTTAATGTAATGTCGGGTCCTGGCAATATGGATGAAAATCAGTGAGACAAACGGCATGGGTACCCCCCAGTCCATTACCAGGCCCTTTGGGTCTTGTATGGATATTAAGGGGAACCCCGCACCCAAATTAAAATAAGGAAAGGTGTGGGGCCACCAGGCCCTATATACTCTGAACAGCAGTATACAGGCTGTAGGTTTGTTGTTAAGTAGAATCTCTTTGTAATTTTGAACGGGTACATTTTTAACGTGTTTAGCTCCAGCCAAAAAATCTTTTTTAAGCTTTTTGGAAAACATAGGGAAGGGTTATCACCCCTGTGACATTTGTTTTGCTGTCTTTCCTCCTCTTCAGAAGATTTCACCTCACTTTTTGTCCCAATGGATTGGAAAGCATCAGTGGAAAGGAGAAATGTTTTTCCCATATTAACTCTTACAGGAGAGAATTTCCCTTCCTAGGGGTAGATTTCACTTCCTGTTGTCTCCTTCTGTTTGCAAGTAGGAGTCGTTTGTAAGTTAGTTGTTTGAAAGTAGGGTCCTGCCCTATATACTCAGCAGAAATTTGGGCCTTAGGTGTTGCTGTGGCCACAACACTGTAAGCCCTCACAGGGCTCTGCTGTGAAATATTAGATCAAGAATTGTAATTACATGCCCCTGTTGAACAGGAGCTGAAAAATTAGGCCTTAGGCACTGGTGCTGGTGCCACAACACTGCAACCCCTCACAGACACTCTAGTTGGAATGCAGGAACGAGCCCTGCTGCAAAGTATTGCATCAAAAATTGTAATTACACGCCCCTGTTAAACAAGGGCTGAAAAATTGGGCCTTAGGCACTGGTGCTGGTGCCACAACACTGCAACCCCTCACAGACACTCTAGTTGGAATGCAGGAATGAGCCCTGCTGCAAAGTATTACATCAAAAATCGTAATTACACGCCCCTGTTAAACAGGGGCTGAAAAATTGTGCCTTAGGCACTGGTGGTGGCACCCAGAACCAAAAATGTTCTTACAAGCTATCAGCGTGATGATTGAGGAGGAAGAGGATAATTACTCAGGAATAGTCACTCAGCATCAGCATAGGCAGTCTTTGAAGGGATCTGAGATTTCAAAAAAAATTATTCGGTTACATCAGCATCAGGTGCTTGGTAGCTGGTGGTGATCCAAGACTCATTCATTTTTATGAAGGTCAGTCGATCGACCGAGTCAGTGGACAGACGCACCCTGTGATCGGTTACCACGCCTCCAGCAGCACTGAATGTGCGTTCCGAAAGAACGCTGGATGCAGGACAGGCCAGTAGCTCAGTTGCATACTGTGCAAGCTCTGGCCAGTGATCCATCCTCAAGACCCAGTAACCCAGAGGATTTTCGGTGGGAAAGGTGTCCAAGTCTGATCTTGCCCCTAGGTATTCCTGCACCATGTAAAACAGACGCTGGCGATGGTTGCTGGAACCGATCATACCTTGGGGCTGCGGACCAAAAAATTGTCTGAACGCATCGGTCAGACGGCCACCTTCTCCACCGCTCCTTCTTTGACTGACCGAAGCCTCAGCAACACGTTGTCCAGAAACAGGAGTTTGTAACCTCCCAGTCTCTGGGAACGCGTTGCACAGACCTTTCTGCAAGGCCTCCCGAAGATGTTTCATCCTCTGCTCCCTCTGCGATGGCAAGATAAGGTCCGCAACCTTACCCTTGTAACGTGGATCAAGGAGGGTTGCCAGCCAGTATTGGTCCTTCTCCTTGATACCACGAATACGAGGATCCTTACGCAGGCTTTGCAGGATCAGGGAGGCCATGCAGCGTAGGTTTGCTGAGGCATTCGGTCCGGAGTCCTCTGGGTCACTAAGGACGACATGGTCCGCAGCCACCTCCTCCCAGCCACGTACAAGTCCATGTGTTTCTTGGGACTGATCCCTTAAAGACTGCTGCTGATGCTGAGTGCCAGGCTCCACCTCCATACTGACACAATCTTCCTCCTCCTCCTCCTCCTCTTCCTCCTCGTCCTCTTCCTGTGTGATCGGCGGGCACGCAGGAACACTGTCTGGATAAAGGGGGCCTTGAGAGCTAAGGAAGTCCTCCTCTTCCTGCCTCTGTTCTGCCCTGTCCATTATTCCACGCAGCGTGTGCTCCAACAGGTGGACAAGGGGGACAGTGTCACTGATGCATGCACTGTCACTGCTCACCATCCTCGTGGCCTCCTCAAATGGTGACAGGACAGTGCATGCATCCCTGATCATGGCCCACTGGCGTGGGGAAAAAAAACCAAGCTCCCCTGACCCTGTCCTGGTGCCATAGTCGCACAGGTACTCATTGATGGCCCTCTGCTGCGTGTGCAGCCGCTGCAGCATGGCCAACGTTGAGTTCCACCTGGTGGGCATGTCACAGATTAGGCGGTTCTTGGGCAGGTTAAACTCCTTTTGGAGGTCCGTCAGCCGAGCACTGGCATTATATGACCGGCGGAAATGCACACAGACTTTCCTGGCCTGCCTCAGGACATCCTGTAAGCCCGGGTACCTGCCCAAGAACCACTGCACCACCAAGTTAAGGACGTGAGCCAAACAGGGCACATGGGTCATTTGTCCCTGTCGGAGGGCAGAGAGGAGGTTGGTGCCATTGTCGCAAACCACCATTCCTGCCTTAAGTTGGCGTGGCGTCAACCACCTCTGAACCTGCCCCTGCAGAGCTGACAGAACCTCTGCCCCAGTGTGGCTCCTGTCCCCCAAGCACACCAGCTCAAGCACCGCATGGCATCTTTTGGCCTGCGTACTTGCGTAGCCCCTTGAACGACTACGGAGCACAGCTGGTTCCGAGGAAGAGGCCATGGAGGAAGAAGAAGAGGAGGGGGTGGAGGAGAGAGGTGTGTCACAATCATTAGCATTTTGGAGGCGTGGTGGCGGAACAACCTCCAACACTACTGCACCTTGTCCTGCATCCTTCCCAGCTGCCAGCAGAGTCACCCAATGCGCCGTGAAACTTAGGTAACGTCCCTGTCCATGCCTGCTGGACCATGAGTCAGCGGTAATATGCACCTTACCGCTGACCGCCCTGTCCAGCGAGGCATGGACATTGCCTTCCACATGCTGGTAGAGAGCCGGAATTGCCTTCCGTGAGAAAAAGTGGCGTTTGGGTACCTGCCACTGAGGAACCGCACATTCCACAAACTCACGGAAGGGGGCAGAGTCTACCAACTGAAAAGGCAGCAGTTGAAGTGCTAGCAATTTTGCCAAGCTAGCATTCAACCGTTGGGCATGTGGATGGCTGGGAGCAAACTTCTTTCGGCGGTGCAGCAGCTGGGGCAGGGAAATTTGCCTGGTACAATCTGACGTCGGTGTACCAAAATCAGATTGCCCACAAGTACGTGGCTGTGACACACCTAATTCTACACCTTCATTCCTCTCAGTGCAGGTCTCAGAGAGGACTGAAGGTCTAGTGGGGTTGGAGATCTCAGCTGATGAGGAGCAAGCAGAGGTCCTCTTTGTTCTTTGGTGTGGGTCTTTTAGATACGCTTGCCAACGAACTGCATGGCAGGTCAACATATGTCTGGTCAAGCATGTGGTACCCAAGCGGGAGATGTTTTGGCCACGCGAGATACGCTTGAGACATATGTTGCAAATAGCAGCGGTGCGATCTGATGCACTCGTCTCAAAAAAGGCCCACACCAAAGACTGCAGCGCCCTGCACATGTGGAGCTTTGGGGTGTGATGCAGTCAATGTGCTGCCCTTAGGCTGGCCCCTGGAGGGCATCCTGCCTCGTTGGTGATGTGCCGCCTCCTCCTCCTCCTCCTCTCTCCTATCAGGCACCCACGTTGAGTCAGTGACCTCATCATCCCCTCCCTCCTCATCACTGGAGCAAACCTGGCAGTATGCTGCAGCAGGGGGAGCATGACTGCCAGATTGCTGTCCTTCTTGGGCACCCCCTCTGTCCGTGCTCGTGTTACTGCCTTCATCGAGCTCAGTATCATCATCAGAGCCTTCCAAACGCTGGGCATCCTCCTGGAGCATGTACCCAACACTGTGGTCAAACAGTTTGAGGGACTCCTCAGGAGGACATGGTGGGGCTAGGGAAGGAGTCACTGATGACATTGAGCCAAGGGAAGAGGCCGCTGCTTTGCCAGACAAAGTACCCTGGGCATGGGTGAGAGAGGATGAGGAGGATGAGGACGGCTTGGTCATCCACTCGACCAAGTCTTCCGCATGTTGCGGCTCAACATGGCCAGCTGACGAAAAAAAGGCCAAGCGTGTCCCATGGCCACGTGCTGATGAGGATGCACCGTCTCCACGACAAGCACTAGACACAGAGCCTGCTTGCCCTCTCTTATTGGTTTGTGACTGTCTGCCTCTCCTTCTTGGCCTTCCAGACATACTAATGGCCTGTAGCTGCACTAAGCTGGGATATATATATATATATATATATATATATATATATATATATATATATATATGTACTGATACTGCAGCTAGCAAAATCAACTGCCTGCCTGTAGTATGAGAACACCACCAACCTTCTACAGGTAGCTTTAGCTGAACACTGTGAGGTGGACGCACCCCACTAACTTGTAGGTTTAGCTGAACACTGTGAGCAGGGCGCACCCCACTAACTTGTAGGTTTAGCAGAACACTGTGAGCAGGACGCACTGCACTAACTGTAAATAGTCTAGCTGCCTGACTGTGGTACTAATAGGATCAAAAGAACACCAGCAATTTTCTTTAAAATACTGTAACAAGATAAGCCTGTCTGTCAGTAAGAAGATAATAGGAACAGATCTAGCTGAACACTGTGAGCAGGACGCACCCCACTAGCTTGTAGGTTTAGCTGAACACTGTGAGGTGGACGCACCCCACTAACTTGTAGGTTTAGCTGAACACTGTGAGCAGGACGCACCCCACTAACTTGTAGGTTTAGCAGAACACTGTGAGCAGGACGCACTGCACTAACTGTAAATAGTCTAGATGCCTGACTGTGGTACTAATAGGATCAAAAGAACACCAGCAATTTTCTTCAGGTAGCTGTATTTACTGTAACAAGACAAGCCTGCCTGTCAGTAAGAAGATAACAGGAACGGATCTAGCTGAACACTGTGAGCAGGACGTACCCCACTAGCTTGTAGATTTAGCTGAACACTGTGAGGTGGACGCACCCCACTAACTTGTAGGTTTAGCTGAACACTGTGAGCAGGACGCACCCCACTAACTTGTAGGTTTAGCAGAACACTGTGAGCAGGACGCACTGCACTAACTGTAAATAGTCTAGCTGCCTGACTGTGGTACTAATAGGATCAAAAGAACACCAGCAATTTTCTTCAGGTAGCTGTATTTACTGTAACAAGACAAGCCTGCCTGTCAGTAAGAAGATAACAGGAACGGATCTAGCTGAACACTGTGAGCAGGACGTACCCCACTAGCTTGTAGATTTAGCTGAACACTGTGAGGTGGACGCACCCCACTAACTTGTAGGTTTAGCTGAACACTGTGAGCAGGACGCACCCCACTAACTTGTAGGTTTAGCAGAACACTGTGAGCAGGACGCACTGCACTAACTGTAAATAGTCTAGCTGCCTGACTGTGGTACTAATAGGATCAAAAGAACACCAGCAATTTTCTTCAGGTAGCTGTATTTACTGTAACAAGACAAGCCTGCCTGTCAGTAAGAAGATAACAGGAACGGATCTAGCTGAACACTGTGAGCAGGACGCACCCCACTAGCTTGTAGGTTTAGCTGAACACTGTGAGGTGGACGCACCCCACTAACTTGTAGGTTTAGCTGAACACTGTGAGCAGGACGCACCCCACTAACTTGTAGGTTTAGCAGAACACTGTGAGCAGGACGCACTGCACTAACTGTAAATAGTCTAGCTGCCTGACTGTGGTACTAATAGGATCAAAAGAACACCAGCAATTTTCTTCAGGTAGCTGTATTTACTGTAACAAGACAAGCCTGCCTGTCAGTAAGAAGATAACAGAAACGGATCTAGCTGAACACTGTGAGCAGGACGCACCCCACTAGCTTGTAGGTTTAGCTGAACACTGTGAGGTGGATGCACCCCACTAACTTGTAGGTTTAGCTGAACACTGTGAGCAGGACGCACCCCACTAACTTGTAGGTTTAGCAGAACACTGTGAGCAGGACGCACTGCACTAACTGTAAATAGTCTAGCTGCCTGACTGTGGTACTAATAGGATCAAAAGAACACCAGCAATTTTCTTCAGGTAGCTGTATTTACTGTAACAAGACAAGCCTGCCTGTCAGTAAGAAGATAACAGAAACGGATCTAGCTGAACACTGTGAGCAGGACGCACCCCACTAGCTTGTAGGTTTAGCTGAACACTGTGAGGTGGACGCACCCCACTAACTTGTAGGTTTAGCTGAACACTGTGAGCAGGACGCACCCCACTAACTTGTAGGTTTAGCAGAACACTGTGAGCAGGACGCACTGCACTAACTGTAAATAGTCTAGCTGCCTGACTGTGGTACTAATAGGATCAAAAGAACACCAGTAATTTTCTTTAAAATACTGTAACAAGACAAGCCTGCCTGTCAGTAAGAAGATAACAGGAACGGATCTAGCTGAACACTGTGAGCAGGACGCACTGCACTAAATGTAAATAGTCTAGCTGCCTGACTGTGGTACTAATAGGATCAAAAGAACACCAGTAATTTTCTTCAAAATACTGTAACAAGACAAGCCTGCCTGTCAGTAGGAATATAACAGGAACGGATCTAGCTGAACACTGTGAGCAGGACGCACTGCACTAAATGTAAATAGTCTAGAAGATAACAGGAACGGATCTAGCTAAACTGAATACAGTGTATATATTTATATATATATGCAACACCTGGGATGCATATATATACACAATACACTTTAAGTGCAGCTAACTGACTGACTGTCCTGCCTAATCTAGCTAACTCAAATGAAATGACACTGTCTCTCTCTCTCTCTAAGCACACCGGAACACACTGCACAGGGCCGCCGTGCAGGCGGCCTTATATAGTGTGGGGCATGTACTAAATCCCCTGAGCCATAATTGGCCAAAGCCTCCTTGGCTTTGGCCAATTATGGCTCTCTGTTAAGGCGGCGCTGTGATTGGCCAAGCATGCGGGTCATAGTGCATGCTTGGCCAATCATCAGCAAGCAATGCACTGCAATGCCGCAGTGAATTATGGGCCGTGACGCGCCACACGAATTTGGCGCGAACGGCCCATATCGTTCGCAATTCGGCGAACGATCGAACAGCCGATGTTCGAGTCGAACATGGGTTCGACTCGAACACGAAGCTCATCCCTAGTGAGCAAAGTCCTTTCTTGTATTAAGAGAGGCATGAACTCCAGAGAGAGAGAGATATAATTTTGGCCCTGTACAAATCATTTGTAAGACCTCATCTGGAAAATGCGGTTCAGTTTTGGGCTCCAGTTCTCAAAAAGGATATCGGGGAACTGGAGAAAGTGCAGAGAAGGGCAACCAGAGCAGAGGCATGGAGGAGCTCGGCTATGAGGAAAGATTAAAGGAACTGAATTTATTCTCTCTTGAGAAGAGGAGATTAAGGAGGGATATGATCAACAACATGATCTCCTTCCCGCCAAGCGTACCTACATATGTGGCCTCGGCTTTAAGGGGTTATACTGGGATGATGCCTGCAGCTGCAGGCATCATCCTGGTACCGTTTTTAGAGCGGACAGTCGGCTATTCAGGAATAGCAACTGATGCGGCTAAAAGCCGCTTGGCTTTTTATACCGGAGGAGCAAGAGGGGACGTCCCCGCCGCCTTCCGTCACTCTTCCTGGGCCTCATGTCCCATCGTCAGGACGTCACTTCCGGTTTACTCGGCTGCCAATGGCGCCGTCTTTAAAAAAAATTACAGTATTTATAATCGCCATTTTTGGCGATCTGAATACTTTGAAGTGCAAAGGAGGGATTTGGGGTCTTTTAGACCCCCGATCGATCCATAGAGTACCTGTCACCACCTATTTCTGTCACAAGGGATGTTTACACTCCTTGTGACAGCAATAAAAGTGATCAAATTATTATTTTTAAAGTAACAATGTAAAAAAATAAAAAGAAATAAAAGAAATAAGAAAAAAACCCACATATGTAAACGGTGTTCAATCACACATGTGAGGTTTTACCGCGATCATCAGAGTGAGAGCAATAATTCTAGCACTAGACCTCTTCTGTAACTCTAACCTGGTAACCATTTTTTTTTTTTAAAGCGCCGCCTATGGAAATTTTTTAGGTTCTGTAGTTTGTTGCCATTCCACGAGTGTGCGCAAATTTAAAGCATGACATGTTCAGTATCCATTTACTCGGCGTAACATCATCTTTCACATTATACAAAAAAATTGGGCTAACTTTACTGTTTAGTTTATTTTTTAATTCATGAAAGTGTCTTTTTTTCCTAAAAAATTGCATTTGAAAGACCGCTGCGTACATACCATGTGACATAAAATATTGCAACAATTGCCATTTTATTCTCTAGATTCTTTGCTAAAGAAATATATATAATGTTTGGGGGTTCTAAGTTATTTTCTAGCAAAAATTACGGATTTTAACTTGCAAGCAACAAAAGTCAGAAATAGGCTTAGTCATGAAAGGGTTAAACACATAAGGGGTCCATATAGTGAACTTGGTGTTGAGTTATTCACTTTAAGGTCATCACAAAGGACAAGGGGCACTCTTTACGTCTGGAAAAGAGATTTAATCTCCAAATACGGAAAGGTTTCTTCACAGTAAGAGCTGTAAAAATGTAGAATAGACTCCCTCAAGAACTGGTTCTGTCCAGCTCAGTAGAGTATTTTAAAAAAAGTCCTGGATTCTTTCCTAAATGTACATACAGTGGAACCTCGGTTTGCGAGTAACGCGGTTAATGAGCGTTTCACAAACCGAGCACTGTATTTCTAAAATTCCTAACTCGGTTTGTGAGTGTTGTCTCGCAAAACGAGCAGGAATCAGGCCAAAAGCGATGTGCAGTACAGCTTTTGGCCTGAGGTGGGGGGCGTCGGAACCGAGCAGAGCCAAAAGTGCCGATTGGTGCCGTTCAGAAATGCACGGAAAGGCCCGAGGACAGTTCGGCTGACCTCGGCAAACCTCGGAAAGGCTCGTGAACGGAGTCTTTCCGAGGTTTGCCAAGGTCCGCCGAAGTGTCCCTCGGGCCTTTTCGGACGTTTTCGAGGCTCTCCGGCGTCCCCCGCCTCTGGCCGCATGCGGTATTGCATCCCATTGAAGTCAATGCGGAACAAATTATTTTCGTTTCCATTGACTTCAATGGGAAAACTCGCTTTGATATGCGAGTACATTGGATTACGAGCATAGTCCTGGAACTGATTATGCTCGTAATCTGAGGTTTCACTGTAATATAACTGGATACTAAAAATTATAGATAAAGTTGATCCAGGAAATATCCAATTGCCTCGCGGTGGATCAGGAAATAATTTTTTCCCCTGCTGGAGCAAATTGGATGAGGCTTTGCTGGGGTTTTTCGCCTTCCTCTGGATCAACTCTGTGTGTATAGGATTGTGTATATAGGATTGTATGTATATATATATATATATTTTTTTAAGGATGTCTTTTTCTTTTATTGGTTGAACTAGATGGGCTTGTGTCTTTTTTCAATCAGACGTAACTAGGTAACATTCCATTTTGGGGTGAATGGACTTTCCTAAATAACAAACACAACCACTTTTAGAAATGTCCCTTTCTGCTTTCTTATTTTCTTGTCACTGCGATCGAAAATGAACATCGATTGGCTGCAAGCACTGTTCGGATCACAATTTTTGCTTCGGCTCCTTCAACAAAAGTTGAATGAGTAATGGACTTTTGTCGAGCAGAAAGAGCCACCTTTTTTGTTAGAAATCCCAGCAGTGTATGACCAACTTTACACATTGACAATAATTACCTGTTTTTTCAGAAGGGGAAGGCTAGAATCTAGAATCTTATTGCTGTTGGTGTTGTCATTGCAGATGTCCCTTTATTTCCTAAGCAATATTGTCACCAGATAAGGAAATTAAAGGTTTGATCAGACGTAATCAAGACTTACAATCTAATAGGGTGGGGCAGGTGGTAGAAAGGGTTGTAACTGTGGGGAATGAGCTGATAGAAGTAGTAAAAGATTAGTTGGATGTGTGATAGGCTTCCCCAAAGAGATGAGTTTACAGGGATTACCTGAAGGCAGCCAGAGTAGGAGGTAGAGAGTTCCAGAGGATGGGAGAGGCTCTGGAGAAATCCTGGAGACGAGCATGGGAGGAGGGAACAAGGGAGTTTGAGAGTAGGAGGTCTTGAGAGGAGTGTAGAGGGCGGTTTGGATGATATTTGGAGATGAGATTGGTGATGTGGCTCGGAGCAGAGTTGTGAATGGCTTTGTATGTTGTTGTAATTATTTAGATTGCTGGACGATCGGGAGCCAGTGTAGGGTTTGGCGGAGAGGGGTGGCAGACACTGAGAGGTCGGTAAGGTCGATAAGTCTGGCAGCAGCATTCATGATAGACTGGAGAGGCAGGCCTATGTGAAGGGAGTTGCAATAGTCAAGGTGAGAGATAACAAGGGAGTGAATGAGGAGCTTGGTGGTTTCATTTGTTAAAAAGGGGTGAATTTTGGAGATGTTACAGAAGTGAAGTCTACAAGCTTTCGACAGTGATTGTATTTGGGGCTGAAAGGACAGGTCATAGTCTAGTACTCTTGCATGAGGGGAGAGATTGATGGTTGCATTATTTTGCATTTTGATGGAAAAGTCATGGAGGGGAGCACAGGCGGGGGGATATATACAAATGTAAAGCATCTGTGGTGTAGCGCTATACCCCCACTCCTTTGTGTGTAATGAAAAAAAAATATGAAAAGTTAGAAATTACAATCTGAACTATAATACACCTCCCCCACTAAAGGGTGTTCATGATCTAATCCATATGCAAGTGCCTTAAATAACTGCTAGAAACTCCCCTCAGGGACTAAATGCAATAATACGTGATTTAATACAACTAAATATTGGTGCACTATAAAACACCTCCTCTGAAAAATATTTAGTTTAGCACTTGTAAAACTGCAAAATACAAAGACTCTTTCCCAATCATGTAAAAGTGGTGCCACTCATGTTCCCCCTCCAGGTCTATTATTATTGTTTCCTTGATAAAATTAGCCTGGCTATTTTTGCTTTTTCATTTTTTTTCAGTTTCATCCTGTATTTTTATTCTATTGATTATCCATTTTCCATTATTTTTATATGTTTTATTATTAAATTTATTTTCCCTATTACCTGTGTTTTTGGTATATGTATTGCATTTGTATTTTATTCCTTCACAAATCCTGTTATATACACCTTTTTGCTTTTTGATGTTTACAGCTTGTTGTGTTTATTTACTATTATTCTCACTATTATTATTATTTATTTTTACTCTTTTTTTATTTATTCATTTTCCCCTCCACTTTTTCTTGATGTTTAGTTTTCCATCAGTAACACATTTGAACCAACATCTCTGTGATTTTTGCACATGTGATTACCATTCTATCTTATTGTTGCCATCACAGACTGCCAGCGGACTTTTGGATTTGGATTGTTTTGTTTCCCTGGTCACTTTGTATCAGGGGTATTATTCCATCCCTAGTTTTCCTTCCACCCAGCACGCTGTCAGTCTGCATTGTCACCAATGCCATGTGCTTTGGAGCTTGGTGGGGGGCTATTTAAATGAGCGTGGGTAGCTGAAGAAGAGGAGGAGTCCTCAAAATGCCTGCTGTGATCCCACTTTTACTGGAGACCATTGTCCACTGAGTGCTGTCCTTGGGACTAAGAAAGCCAAGCAGGAGCAGCAGAGATTTCTCGCATCCAGCCCAGCTGGCCACACAGTGATCTGGACATTGTGGCTGCTCACCCATCCTTTCCTTGTGACTGTGTTGTGTGTTGAGTGGGCTCTTTCTCCACCTGGACTATATGCACTCTTTTCACATTTTATTTTGTGAGTATATAATATGATGTTTTTAACAACATTTCTTTTATTCCTCCAGAGGTCTGCACTGTTTTCTCTGTTCCCTTGCTTTTGTCTTCAAAAAGACACCCTTAAGACTGTTCTATTCCAGCTAGTGGAAATGGAGCACATCCTGTGTGCCTGGCTGTGTGCACACCAATCGTGGGTAAAAGAATCAATTTTATGCCACATCATTTATTCTTTTAGCTATTTTTATATCTACAACTAACTCAACTCTCTGATGTACCATGAGCTTCAGATGTAGTAATTTAGCAGGGGTTCCTTGAGACTTGAAAATGAATTCAAGTGTTCCTCTGTTGAAGGGTTGTATAAGGCAGGTATAGTATATGCTAAGGAGTAATTTTTACATCTAGTGTTGTGTTGTTTTTGCATTATAGTGGTCCTGACAACTCTTCACGGCTACAATGGAACTCGGAGGAGCAGGAACTCTGCTCTTGGCAGTCTGTGTCACAGCTCTCATATTCTTCATGATGTGGATTAACAGCAATAAGAGGAAGAATATGCCTCCTGGACCCACTCCTCTTCCTTTCATTGGAAACATTCTACAGGTGAACAGTAAAGAGCTGCCACAGTCACTCCTAAAGGTGAGCACAGTTTGGTACTTATAACCAGGGAGTGCTATCGGCTATATTGGATGGTCCAACTGAGAAACCTCTTGCAGCCAAATAACGCATATGTGCAGCAGCAAAGCGGTTGGGCTTAATGCCCACATGCCGCACATATGAGTCCATGAGCAGCAGAGGTTTCTGTGCAGTCCTAGCACAGCGATCGAGCTATCAAAGACAGCGCTCGGTCTCTACTACTGATCAGAAGCAGACAGATCTGGCTCCCATTTATGAGACCACCAAGACAGCCATTCGTAGTGGTCATGTGATCAGCCAACCTTTCCTGCCCTCCGAGCATTGAGAGCCTGTTAACAGCTTCCCACCTGGCAGTCATTCTGCTATAGTCCAGGCGGGTTTTGCCATCCTGGAAGTCATATGATCTCCATGCTGCTCTCAGTTTTCTGTAAGTGGTAATGGTTCTGCAGCCTCATGACGCTTTCGGTCTTTAAAACCAAGCTCCAACTTTTTTATAGTCTAGAGAGGGTAAAAGTCACAACCTTAGATCCCAAATTTGTATTTCTGCCTTTGTCCTTATTTGGGAGATTTCACTTCACTTCCTGTCACAATGAAAATAGAACAATAAATAAGAGGGTCCAGTTGTTATCTTGACTAAAAAGCAACGAAGAACAAAAAAACTTTACAGAGGCTCTAACTCTTCCATAATCTATTAAATGGATGTAATTGCATTATTTTTATCCCTTCACTTTCTGTCCTTGTGACAACTGGTCATCTGTACTGGAAGTGCAGGTAAAACGCCCATTTCCAAACTGCCATTGCCATTCAAACTGCCATTCAGGGACACCCCCCCCCCGTCCCCACCCAAAAAAAGATGATTTTTAAAACCCTTTTTTTTTTTTTTTTTTTTTTTTTTGCCAATTTTTGGAAAAACAAAAGCAAACCGTGGTCACCAGTTTAGACAGGTGGTATACTATCAATGCAAATATTTTTTTTTAAATCAAGTGTTTTTTCAGGAGCAGTGATTTTAATACTGCTTAAAGTGCAACAATAAAAACAAAAAAATCCTTTAAATATAGTGCCCGGGGGCCCCCTTAGTCTGCCTGTAAAGTGGCTCATCTGTAGCATGCATAGAATATGCTGCAGCAAAAATTACTCTTATTCTAAAGAAATAAAACAAGTCAAATCACATTTAAATTTACTCGCAGTTGCAATTACTGGCACCCGGTTATTTAAAGAAAAAATAAAGCAAAAAACAGAGTGGGGTCCCCCCCCCAGTCCATACCAGACCCTTTGGATCTGGTTTGGATTTTAAGGGTAACCCCAATCCAAATTAAAAAAAAAAAAAAAAAAAAAAAAAAAGCGCAATGGGGTCCATATCAGACCCCTATCCGAGCAAGCAGCCTGGCAGGTGAGGAAGGGGGGGGTCGAGAGAGCACCCCCCTCCTGAACCATACTAGGCCACATCCCCTCAACATGGGGGGGTGCCTCAAAGCACCTCATCTTCATGTTGATGGAGACAAGGGTCTCTTCCCCACAACCCTGGCTGGCTGTTGTGAGTAGATAAGCAAGAGGCCTATCAGAATCTGGAAGCCCCCTGTAACAAGGGGACCCCCAGATCACACACGCCCCCTTATGTGAATGAGTATGGGGTACATAGTACCCCTACCCATTCACCAAAAAAGTGAATGCTGATCATGGATGCAACGCTCCAATTAATAACAATAATGAATGCATGTTTTACCTGCAAAAATGTGCTTTTTTTCAAACGTGAACTTACACGTATATAGCAGATTGCAGGCTCCACTTGGCGTCAAGGATGAGGCGGAGGAAGAGGAGGCCATGGAAGACGAGGGGGCCGGGCTCTCCTCAGCCAGAACCGCCACAGGAACGGCCAGAGCGGCTGCCTTCTCCCTCCTCTTCGCCTCCTCCATGGTCTGGACCTCAGTTCCCGCACCGATATGCCTGTCCTGTCCACTGCCTTTGTTGCCATTTGTTGTTACTGCTCATGGGATCTTCTGTCTCTCCTCCACCACCTCCTTTGTTTTTTCATTCTGGGACACTGTATTGTCCAGGAATGAAGGTGCCTGGGACCCAGGACAGACCTGCAAAATGCGGGATGGGTGGTCACCCTAATAGGAATACAGACATGTATGAGCTTTAAAAAGGAACTAAAGTCAACGATACTTATGTCCTCTGCTGGTGCCAGGTGCTGATTTGAGGCCATTTTCTAAAACCTGTGTAGCAGCCCCTCAACCCCCCCCCAATACTTACCTGAGCTCAATCTTCCTCCAGCAATGTGCACGAGAGCCTCAGCTCTCCGGGGACTCTCCCTCCTCTTTGGCTAAGACAGCAGTGGAAGCCATTGGCTGATAGTATGTGAATGATAGTAGTTTCTTTGGTAGTCCAGTAACTTTTTTGGCAAGTATAGGAAAGGACCAGAATGATGCTGGCCATCCCCAGTCAAGAAATGAGGTGGGCTCTATACGGCTTTTTTCAGCATCCAATGCACATTGTGATAAGCTCTGTGAAATCAGAGTGAACAGGAGAGGAGCTTGAATAACTGTACACGACTGAAAATAATGTTGACGTTAAGCTTTACAAGTTTTCTAAGCCCAAAAACATAATAGTATTACACTTTACCAGTTTTTAGATGTGGTGGCTGCATTCGTTTTTCTTTTTTAGGCTTATTTTTATTTTTTTTATCACCTGGTAATCCTGCAAATAACACATTTTCTGTTTCTGGGTGAATACTGGCCCCCCTCTACTGTATCTACAGAGGAAGCCATGGTTGCCACCCAGACTGGACTTCAGATACGTCTTCTTCACCATTTCCTTCAGGAGTTACCCCAATGCTCCCTGAACTGCCACCAGAGTGCCATAAAATTCTTGTGCAAATTCCCCCCCCCCCCTCCTTATCATGTTACAACATGTTGGACACCAAGTGCTGTATTGTGGTGCGGCAGGAAACCCCAATTCCCTACACACTAGCTCCAAGCTAGTGTGTAGTTTTGCACCCAGAACTTGGCCATGAGACAAAAGGGTAGGTATAGTATAAAAAGACAATATTTATGCACAGTGGATACCAGATGTAAAGTGTCAGTGTGCCCTGAATACATACATGATCCTCGCAAAGAAGAGTTTCCCACACAGCCATCAGTGTAACGGAAGCTGCCCTGGTATAAATAGAGGCGGTATTTATTTAAACATACTGTTCCAATATGCAGGGCTAATACAGATTTGGGTGCTAACAGGTCACAAGGGGGCATTAACATGGCGCACGACAATGCATATTTCGTGTTCATAGGGGCCAGGAGAGATGCAAATGGGGCAGGGATGGCAAGGAAAGAGGCCTGGAGGTAGAAAGTAAAAAAAAAAAAGTAACAGTTGAGGTTTGTTTTCTAACTTATTGGGAGGATTTTCTGTTTTCCAAGAGTAATGTATATGGCAGAAAAACAAACCTCTGCTTTTACTAAGCCTGCATTCCCATCATCATGCAGCTGCCATGCTTTGCAAGCTCTGCTTGGACTGCAGCATTTATGCTCTCCGACTACAGCTAGACAACCAATCAGCGTTAGATTTCATTCTTGGATTGGGGAGGTGAATCACTGTGTCTGACCATTTGTTGTGAGCAACAGATCCGGGTATTAGGGTACTGCTGTGTGGCAGCAGAGATAATAATAGTGCACACTCTGGCTAGGGAGAGTTGGGACATATGACGAACAAGGTTCCTGACAAGTAGGGACAGTTTAGGGTGACCTGGGAAAAGTGTGTGTGTGTGTGTGTGTGTGCCACTCAGGCTCAATAGGGAGGGGGTATGTAGACAGCTGCTGACAGGGGGTGGAGCCCGTCATGGCTCCTGCAAGAGTTCAAGGAAAGAAGGGTGACCCCTGGAAGTCGCACATCTATGGTCTCCTACTACAATGACTGGAGTGGCAACCACAGACTGGATTTCGACCAGGCCAAGCCCCCAACATGTTTCATTCCGCTCCCCGGAGCTTAGTCATTGGGAAGCTTTGGGGGCAGAGTGAAACACGTTAGGGGTATGGCCTGGTCGGAGTCCAGGCTGAGGTTGCCACTCCATTCATCGTAGTAGGACACCATAGATGTGTGACTTCCAGGGGGTCACCCTTCTTTCCAGAGACAGTTTAGGGATGGTCTGCGCTACATAAAATGTCATAATAAACCACTACAGGTATTGAGTGATGCAAATTAACCACTTCAGCCCTGGAAGGATTTGCCCCCCTAATGACCAGGCCTTTTTTTGCGATACGGCACTGTGTCGCTTTAACTGACAATTGCGCAGTCGTGCGACATTGTACACAAACAAAATTGATGTGTTTTTTCCCACAAATAGAGCTTTCTTTTGGTGGTATTTGATCACCTCTGCGGCTTTTATTTTTTTGCGCTATAAACAAAAAATGCATCAATTTTGAAAAAAATTAATATTTTTAACTTTTTGCTATAATATCCCCCAATTTTAAAAAAAACAAATTTATTCATCAGTTTAGGCCAATATGTATTCTACATATTTTTGGTAAAAAAAAGCAATAAGCGTATATTGATTGGTTTGCGCAAAAGTTATAGTGTCTACAAAATAGGGGACAGATTTATGAATAGGGGGCGATCAAGGGGTTAAATGTGTTCCCTTGTGTGTGTGTGTGTGTGTTTCTAACTGTGGGGGCAGTGTACTGAGTGGAGGAGGAGACCTATCGCTGTTCCTAATTACTGGGAACAACAGATCTGCCTCTCCTCTCCTGTCAGAATGGGAATTTATGTGTTTACATACTCAAATCCCAGTTCTGGCTCTAGTGCCCGCAACCGCGGGTTTGCTGGTGGACATCGCACCCACCGGCCACACGCATTGGGTCCCTGCCCTGCAGCAAGCACCTCAGGTGGCGTGCGCGCCTGCTATGGCTCTTAAAAGAGCCGACATACAGGTAAGGAGATTCGCGCAGGGGGGCCAACCTGCTGCCATAAATGTACGTGAGCCAGTCGGGAACTGGTTAAATTTAAAAATGAACCTGACTATTGAGTTTCAATACAATGGTTGAAGTGACAGTCCTGAATGAGGGTTGAGTCTCCGCCAGGTATACAAATAAGCAGTCAGTGAACTGTTGATATTCACCTATGCACTCAGCAGATGTTTGTGCAATACTGGCATTATCAACAAGTGTGTTCCAACACGGGTGATGTAACCAAATCAGCACTCGTGAGAGATGAAAAATAGACTCCGCACTGCCTGAGTCACTCCCAACCCAGATCAAAACGCACCCAGGCTGCCAGCAAAGCCTGGAAACAACACAACAAAAAGCTAACCACTACACTTCTAGCAAACTAGAGGGTGCTACACTTCTTGTTGGTATAGAAAGTGCAGTGTCCAAATGGTGACAAGACAGCAATGAAAAGACCGAGGCTCTAAACTCTCATCTCTTTTACATAAAAAAATTACAACAGTTTTGGCTGTTACACTTCTAACTTGTAGGGATATATGAGAGGTGTTTGGTATCTGATTCAAAAATTATCTGGATTCTGGTACACTCCATGTACTAAGTGAGTTGGAAGTACATGGAGATGGAGTTTGCATGGAAAACATTTTAATATTGCTGCTGTACTCTAAACATTTATTAGATACAAATCTATTTGAGACTGTATAATGATGGAAGGGCACTTGTAAAATATTCATAACATGAAGTGGGTCAGGCCAGGTCAACTACCATGATGATTATAGTAGAGTCAACTAATCTTATGCAATTTTTCTTATAGCTTGCCAAGGTTCATGGAGATGTATTTACTGTCCAACTGGGGACCAGGACAATCGTCGTCCTCCACGGCTACGATACTGTGAAAGAGGCTCTAGTGGACAACGCTGATGTCTTCAGTGACAGGGGGAGTATACCCACAGTGCAAATGCTATTTAAAAATTATGGTAAGTACAACACAGTTCTTGATGTAATTTAGAGTACCATGGCATGGATAGAATCTATCTGGATGGCTTTAAATCTGGATTCCAGTTAAATCACTAAATCCACAGATGGTACGCATATAAGGGAGCTGTTTTATCTGTCAAAGTATTTTGTATTTCTATCCATCCAGTCCTGAGATTTAAGGACTGGCAGCTGGCTCAGCACGCCACTGAGAGCCTGAGTTAGTGGCTCCCGCCACCTCCACAGCCCACTTCTCCAGTGAGCGCTGGAGGGGCAGAGAAGAGAGATGTGACTGACAGTTGCTGGCTTTCTACTCACTTAAGAATGACATCCGACCGATCAGTGGTCTTTGAGCTGGCGGGGCACAGATGCTGCATCCACCTAGGGGAGTATGACTGTTATTTTGAAACCCCAAACTTCTCTTTTAATGCACAGTACCACACCATCACAAAAAAATTTAGCATGGTCTATTTTTCGTGAGTAGAGGTGAATTAAATCTTATTGATTTTTGAATGGGCTGTCTAATGCAATTCATCTCAATGCACAAAAATACCTTTGCTGCACTTCCTTTATTTGGGTATGCATGGGCCCTTATAGGTATAGATTAAGGAAGGGATATGGTGGTGTCCTCTTCCTTTCCCCAACCCAGTAACTTAAAGAGGAAGTAAACCCTGATGGGTTTTACTTCCTCTTTATTTCCCTGCAAAGGTAAAGCATAATGGGCTACTATGCATCGCATAGTAGCCCATTATGTGTCACTTACCTGAAACCGAAGCCTGCGATGTCACCGCTGTCCCCACTAGCAGTGAGCGTCCATCTTGATGCCTCTTCTTCCTTTCAGGGCCGCGAACTCCGGCTCTGTGACTGGCCGGAGTCGTGTGACGTCACTCCCACGCATGCACATGGGAGCCGCCAGTCACGGCATGACCCCTTTAGAAACGGCACGATCTGCCTTTCCTAAAGTGTGCATGCGCCGGAGACATCGGCGCACGGCTTTATTGTAATTATCTCCTAAACCGTGGAGGTTTAGAAGATATTTCCAGCACCTACAGATATAGGCTTACCTGTAGGTAAAAGTGGATGTACAGGGTGTAAAACCACTTGAACAGCAAAAAAACAATAGGAGACTGGTGAAGGCATCTCCTATCATCGTGATAGACCATTAGCATGCAGATTCCTGTATCTTCCCTCCCTGTCAGAGCGCTGTTATACTGGGACTGCAAGAAGCTGATACAAGGTCAAATTCCATTTACACTGCTTTCAGTAAAAATACATATACTGATAACACCTATAATGATTACAGAGTTGTATTAATTTGTATGTTATAACTTACTGTTATGTTGGTCTATAGGAATTATATTCAGTAATGGGGAGCGCTGGAAAGTGTTGCGTCGTTTCACTTTGGCCACCCTGAGGAACTTTGGAATGGGGAAAAGGAGCATTGAGGAAAGAATCCAAGAAGAATCCCAATACCTCATGGAAGAGTTTAGGGAAAAGAGAGGTCAGTTAAAGGGGATGTACTGTACTGTATGTACGGTTTTGTACATATTACCTTTAATATAGTCATAACTGAACTGCATTTACCTAGCAACAGTATATAAAGATAGTCCTAACTTGCTATCACAGTCCCCATATTATCAGACTGGCCAATGATTGATGAAAAAAAAATGTTGGCCGGCAAAGTTGGGGCAACAGATGAATTTGTGCAATGTTAGTCTCCTACCAGACCCAGGGTGCCCTCTTCTAGGTCACTGGACTCGTGCGCTGACAGGGACATGAGGATGTGTTCAAGTCCTCAGACAGGGATAGAAGTTGCTGTGTTTTTTCTTTCAATCCTGCTGAGACAGTTTCTCTTTTCCTTCATTACAAGTTGTGGGGATGCTCTCTACTACACTCTGATCACACTAGATATCCAAATCGTATATCATATCCTCCCAGGGAAAAAGTTCCCAATCTCTGAGGCAAGCTCCTGCGCAATGAGTAGTCTTTTTACTTGGCTAAGGTCTCTTGATTGTGATCAGCTATAGCAGTTTTTTTTTTTTTTTTTTTTTTTCAGCCTGCAGCCCAGTCTCTTTTTTTTTTTTTTTTTTCTGGCCCCCCTCTTTTCCTCTTAGCAGCCTGCAGCTACTTCCCCTTGCTATGTTGTAGCATACAATCACAGTCCTCCAGGATTGATCCAGACCCAGGCAAGATGGATGCCACCTGCACTGAAGACATTTTATAGACAAGCATCGCAAAGCGGTCTCCCTAAAGATGGCTGCCGCACACCTTCATTAATGAATACTGAGTTTACCCCTATCCACACTGCATAGGTATAATACAGCAGGAACAAAGAAAGAAGTTCCACAGCAGTTGTCAGCTACAGTCCAGGTTACAATCATTTTTCTTGAGTTGTAAAATACTATCAACAAATGCTGTATTACATGCTGTTCATACTCGTTTAGTCACTATGAGATTTATTTTCTGCCTTCTGCAAAAACCTGTGATCTTGCTGTTCTCTATCTCCCCTTTCTGTTCAAGTCCCCAATTCAGCTAGGGATTTTGCAGAGCAGTGTTGGTAGCTCTGCACATGCTCAGTTTTTAGCGATTGTGCTGAGCATTTCCTTCCTATCACATCGGAGAAGCCCATGTGACTATACAGTCACATGTGAGCGTATACGCAGTGGTAAATGACAGCTCATTCCTTCCCTCCTCCACATGCCCACTAATCAGTTAAACACAATGAGGTTGGGATATTACATGTAGATTGATGGAGGCTTCACCTCCCTCTTATTCTAAGACACAGGCTGGAGAGGCATGACACAGCCTGCGACTGGCAGAAATCCACCCACACCATGTAATTGGCAAGGAATAATAAAGATTTGATTTCAAATATATATTGTTTTACAGCTTATTGATATTAATAACTTATTTTTACTCTATTACTGTATTCCAAGGCAGTTTTGTTTTTTTTTAATTTTGAACATGTTACCAGCAGCAGAGGACTAGAAGCTCCTCCTCCTGCTTATATTTCTCTGCAGACAGGCTGGGAAAGATCTGGGTCATGTGACAGCTGTATATTGATTAGGAAAAAAGCACTTAGATTTTTTTTATAACTAAAATAATTACAGTTCCATCATCCATATACAGTAATAGAAGGGAGAAAGTAAATTATTGTGTGTTTAGTATCACTTTAAGTGTTTTCATTTTACATAAGCAAGGATAGTTTTGTGCTCCTGTTCACGTTTTCCAGATATTTACAAATCTCAACAGCTCCGGTTGAATTTTACACTCACAAATGAATAAGTCAGAGCAGTGATTCCATCCCCTCTCTCCCCCCTCTTGAGTGGCTCTGATCAGACATAATTTCCATAAGGAGGCTTGTAAAGGGGTCTCTAATTGGGTGCCAATAATGACCATGTGGCCCAGGGCACCTCCTTTTTATCTTCATGCAAGGGAAATGAGATTGGGTACAAAACACTTGTATTATGGAGGATCTCCACAATCTTGGTTACTTGCATACTCCTGAACTGAAGCCCGCTTTGAACAACACTTGGCTAATAAATAATTATGTGGTCAGTTTTTTTTTTTTTTTTTTTTTTTTTTTGATGCTTTACTGGAAATGGAAAAATTGTATAAGCAGTTCCATCACACAAAACTGATCCAACACTTTCTCCTTCCATCATTCCCCATAACTTTGGCAATGTTCATATTAACCAGGAAGCACCGCTCAGCCTTCCTGAATTTAAGTACATAAGGAAAGTTTCCTTGAGTCAAGTACTTATCTCATACGGAAGATATGAGCCCTACCCCAGAGGGGTGTTTCTTCAATTCTAAGCACCTTACATGTTGCTGTAACTAGTCATCTCTTGTTGGCAACAACATTTTTATAGGGAGAATGTGACCCAAACATAAAGACTCCCAGGACTTGGAGCACTAAAGGGTGCTCTCTCTTTAGATAACTGATATATACCTAATAACTACCTAAAATTCCAGGTATCTTCTAGACTGTTATGTGACAAGCAGTCTCCAGCTTTTTCTCATCTTTGTTGGCTGGCAGTGCTAAATTCTGCAGATCGGCATTCTCAAGTCAGGCCATGCTGCATGATGACACACCTACATGGGGTTACATAGTTGTGTGTGTCAATTAAAGCCTGGTCTCAGAAAAAGGGTGGGGGTACAGGAACTGGATTTGGTGCTTTAAAGCCCAAGTTTATGTTTCCTGACACTTTAGATATTTTGCTTTGGCCAAGCTAGCCCAAGCAAAGTATTTCCATAATATGGGGCCAACCGGCCACTGTCAGCTCTGTGAGCTGCTGCAGTGGATACTGATATATAGTGTGCTTTGCTGTGTTCTGTTCAAGTTTGAAGAAACACTGTGTTTAGGACACCTCCTGGGTCCTGTGTCATTGTCTTGGTGGCTGTCATTTGACTTCGTTATATCACGTTGGATCATTTCTGTTGGTGTGCAGCCTTTCTTTTTTTCTTCATTGATCACCGGTGGCGAGCCGTGGCTTGCACCCAACACCCAACATATTGGAATTGCAGTGATTGCTCACCTGGAGCAGCGTTCCCTTCTTTTGAATTCTTTGCGGTGTTCTGGCAGCACCTAAAGGAGACTTCCCATCTGCTGTCACAACAAAATCAAGTCAGGCTCGGTGTTTTCTCAGCCATTCAAGAGAAAGTCTTCTATTTTTATCAGTGAACACAAGGCTTCCTCTGACTGGCTGAGGATGAGATTGTGACATCATCTGTCCATCTTTCCACCATGGCCATTCAGAGGAAAGCTTGTATCCATTGATAAAAATACAAGGCTTCTCCTTAATGGCATAGAAGCATGCAACGTGACCTGATGTTTGTTCTGGCAACAGACCGAAAGTGGCTGCACTACTGCCAGAACATAACACAGCACTGTATGTAGCTACTACAGTTATGATACAGTGCTGACCAGTGATCGAAACATAGTCATGGAAACAGTTCATTTTGGTCCAGCTTTGTCCAAACAAACTAATAGTGTTACAAAACCTGGTCTTAAAAGTGTATTCATGTAGCAAAGACACTGGGGGGAATTCAATAAAGCATTTGTGACACTATTTTGGCAGTAGGGTCCCTTTTAAAACCTCCTATGTTCAAAAAAGCTTTACAATAGACGTGCACTGACAAAAAATTAGTTTTTTTTTTTTTTTTTTTTTTTTTTTTTTTTTCGGGAATTTGGAAATCCCAAAATTCGGATTTTCACATTTCCGAATTTTCGGAATTCGAAAATTTGGAAATTCGAAAATCTGAAAAAAAGAATCCAGTAAAAATTGAAATGACTAACTATTAAATTCATAGGTATTGGAATTTCCTTTCAAATTTGGCTGTTTGTGAACGTAACGAATACAAATTTATCTGAAGTTACGAATTATCCGAAATAACGAATTACATATCTAAACAAATGGAATGGAACAAATTAATAATTAATAATAAAAAGTTATTATTGTTATTTATTATCAGATTGTTACGTTCCATTCGTCTAGATACGGCATTCGTTATTTCGGATAAATTTGTACTCGTTACATTCACTAACAGCCAAATTTGAAAGGAAATTCCAATACCTATCATTTTAATATTCATTGTTAGTTATTTCAGATGTTCAGGTTTTCGAACTTTCAGATTTTCATTCTTACTTTTGGATTTTCAATTTTTTTGATATTTCGGAAATTTGGAAATTCGAAATTTCGGAAATTGAAAAAAATCAGATTTCGGAATTAACGAATTTGTCAAAATTCATTAAAAAACAAATTTGGAACTAAACAAATTGCACATGTCTACCTTACAACCATGCCGTATAATGTTCTGACGTGCGGCAGATTCAGGTAGTTCAGGTAGTTCAATTTAGCAATTTGCTGATATTGCTGTGACAAAATAAAAAGAGAATTACTACCAATTCCAAAATAGGAAAAGGTAATTAAAAGCATCTTTGAATGGGAGTCCGCTTGTCTGCTGAGAAGCTCTCAACTTGGCAAACAATGATGCATCCCTGGCCTCATTCAGCTGTTAGCTGGGATATTCCCGGGCTGACAGATGAACAAAAACAAAGGGGCCAAGCATGTTGGCTATTGTTAATACCCAAATACTTCAATCAATGCCAATATTTTGATTGACAGGAATCACATGGGAGGCAGACTAATGCCGCGTACACACGAGCAGATTTTCCGTCGGAAAAAACATGGATGTTTTTTTCCAACGGAATTCCGCTCAAGCTTGCCTTGGCATACACACGGTCACACACAAGTTCTCTGAACTCTCGACCGTCAAGAACGCGGTGACGTACAACACTACGACGAGCCGAGAAAATGAAGTTCAATGCTTCCGAGCATGCATCGAATTGTTTCCGAGCATGCGTAGGAATTTTGCTTGTTGGAATTTGTACAGACGATTGCCTTTTCAGATAGGAACTTTTTCCAACTGAAAAATTGAGAACCTGCTCTCAATCTTTTGCTGGCGGGAATTCGGCCAGCAAAAGTCTGATGGAGCATACACACAGTCGCATTTTCCGATCAAAACCTCTCATCGGTCTTTTGCTGGCCGAATTTCTGATCATGTGTACGCAGCATTAAAGGATAAGTTCACCTTTTTAGAACATGCATATTTAGGGTATAACATGTACTTGTTCCTCCCCTTCATTGCCCCCTTCAGTGTGACAGGGATCCTCTCCTTGCACCTGCTGCCAGATTTTGAAAATGGCGCTTCTGTGCAAGGCTCAGCCTGCACAGCCTTTTCATTCATTTACAGGAATATGTGAATGGAAAAACTGGAAGTCCCATCTGCCACTGTGGCAGATGGACTTGTAGTTTGAATAAACTGTAGGTGTGCTGATCGGCCATGTCCAGCTCTGTACATAGGTACAAGCTCCTATTCTCAGCATCCCTATCAGGTTCTGCCCAATTAACAACTTCACTCCAGGGCCACTGCTCATGTTGGGCAGGCAGAGCCTAATGGGGAATTCTGAGAGACCAGTTTCCCATCAGATCCACCACACTTGTGGCTAACAGCAGGTGGCAGTAGGTGGATTCTATATCTGCTATTGGGCTAAATAGTAGCTATGGAATCTTCCCACTGCCATCCACTATCAATCACAAGGATGGCCAACCTGAAGAGGCACTAGACTCTTAGAGTTCCTCATCAGCATCCGCCTACCCTAAAACAAAACTTGTTGGCCATGTGCCTGTCCGCGTGCAACCAGGCAGAGAGCTCAGCTTTACTAATATGCACTGAGGATAGATTGTCTGGTATGGACACTCCAAACTCAGTACTGGCCTCCAGGCAACAGATTTATGCACCTGTTTTAGACTTTAGCATTAAAATAATGTTGCATTGCTTTTAGGTTCACCTTGTGACCCTACTTACCCCTTGACATTGGCCGTGTCCAACATGATCTGTTCCATTGTCTTTGGTGAACGCTTTGACTATGAAGATAAGACTTTTCTCCATCTTCTTGAATCAATAAAAGAAACTTTTAAGTTAGTGAACTCAGCAGCTGTGCAGGTAAGATCATTTTGTTGACCTTTTTAGTAAATTTAAAAAGTCTGCAGGAATGTATTCATGACATGTCACAATACACAATAACCATATAATTTTGTAGAAAAGCTCCTTTTATTAAAATGCAGCCTTTGACCTCCAGTCAAGTGACTTTGCTTAGGCTGAAATAATAGCATCAGTCTGTCTCTCCCCCAGTGATCAGACTGTACATTGTAAATTTGTAACAGGTTTCAAGGTGAGAGTCTGCAACAGCAGTCGTTTTTCAACGAGTCGGTGGGCAATGGGCATCGTGATTGTTGATGGACTTATATCTGTTTTGCCTGCTGGGGGGGTCAGGCGGGATTTTTTTTCCCTCTTCTGGGAAAAATTGGACCATGCTTTATTGGGGTTTTTGTTTTTTTGCCTACCTGTGGATCCACTGTGTGTGTGTGTGTGTGTGTGTGTATGTTTTTTTATATATAATAAATATATATATTACAGTGGGGACGGAAAGTATTCAGATCCCCTTACATTTTTCACTCTTTGTTATATTGCAGCCATTTGCTAAAATTATTTAAGTTCATTTTTTTTCCTCATTAATGTACACACAGCACCCCATATTGACAGAAAAACACAGAATTGTTGACATTTGTGCAGATTTATTAAAAAAAGAAAAACTGAAATATCACATGGTCCTAAGTATTCAGACCCTTTGCTCAGTATTTAGTAGAAGCACTCTTTTGATCTAATACAGCCATGAGTCTTTTTGGGAAAGATGCAACAAGTTTTTAACACCTGGATTTGGGGATCCTCTGCCATTCCTCCGTGCAGATGCTCTCCAGTTCTGTCAGGTTGGATGGTAAACGTTGGTGGACAGCCATTTTTAGGTCTCTCCAGAGATGCCCAATTGGGTTTAAGTCAAGCAATGGGGGGGGGGGGAAGCGAACTTAGGACTTTAAATGGGACGCAAGGGAAAGTTTGCGCCCCCATCCTTAATATCATGAAAAAGAGGGGGGAAGGTTGGGACTTTGAATGGGGTGCGCATGATGCAGCCCAATCACACTCACAGAGGTGCAAACATATGTATGTTTATTAAGGACCAATGATCAACATGGCATAAAAACGCATTGCATACATTAAACATAAAAAATCGCATATAGACAATAAATTTATGTATATACAACCATAGGACATGAGTAGGTACAATTATGCATCTTAATCCCAAAAGCAAGATAAAAGTCATGTGAAGTAAAAAACATCTGAAAATTGGTCAATGTGTGTTGGATGCATCAAAGGTAGGCCCGACACTGCGTTTCATGGACTTCAATCCACTCTTCAGGAGCCAGATGCATCTAAATTCTATAAAAAATGTATGAAAAGCAATATAGTTTCAGGGTCTAACAAGATCAGCAGAAAAGGGGGAAATTTGGGCATAATGGGCCATGCCAAAAAGGGTTACTCACATGATAGCCAAAACTGGGACCGTGCGACAAAACAAAGCCAGGGGTGAGCCATGGAGCCTGGCCCGGGAGCTGAGAGGGGGACCTCAACGAGGAACACCGGACTGCGCACACCAACACCCTGCAGTGGAGGGGACTTCTATAATGTAGGAAATATATAAAATGTATCTATGATGATACAAGTAACAAAAAACAAGATGATATAAGCTGCAGATATCACCAAGGTGATTGAAAAAAGCACCTGGAAGATTACCTTGAAAAATGCATGTGATGTTTGAAGCCACATAGATGGGGGAGGATCAGGGTTGCTGATCCTCCTATGCGAATTGTATACGTAGAATCTGCATCCAATTCGCAATAGCAGGATTTGACCTGCTCTCTATGGAGCCGGTTCACATATCTCCACTGCGGCTCGGGTGTGAATTAGCACAGAAGCCCGATGCATCTTTTGGTCTGTTTCAGGTCCAAATTCAGTCAAAAATGTGGGCTGAATTCGGACCTGAAATGGTGAACCAGGACGCATCGGACCTCTGCTGTGAGCCGCGTGCGCCAATGGTGTGAACCCAGCCTAAAAGGCAAATGCCAATTTTATTGGAAATATACAGTAAAAAGAACAGTAGGTCCTAATAGACTAGCATCACAATAGACATACAAAATTGGATAAAACAAGAAGACAATCGCATACAATGATACCAATACCCTAATAAATCAAAATGCAACCAAAGGACTGCCAATAGGGATGTATGGTCAGCCTGTGTAAAATTCTTAAATGAATCCCAACATGTTTCGGAAGATGCCTTCCATCTTCAGGGGAAATATTGGGTATGAGCATTTAATTTATGAATAAATGTACATGATCAGACATCAATCCTATCAGATGGGGCTGATACAGGTCACCCTTCAATAGGAGGACACACTGTTGAGCCACAATGTGTGCACAAGGGCCCCCACATAAGATGCACCAATGGGTCAGGGTGTGTAATCACAAGGAGACTGTGTCATATGTG
Organism: Aquarana catesbeiana; assembly: GCF_042186555.1. NCBI lineage: Eukaryota > Metazoa > Chordata > Amphibia > Anura > Ranidae > Aquarana > Aquarana catesbeiana. Next base: position 59,359,177 of record NC_133332.1, read on the forward strand.
TAAATCTGGCCATATCCATTAAGGCAGGATGCAATTTAACCTCCATTGTGCATGTGGCACTGTGGTGCTGGCCACTATACAGATGGAATGGAAACTGGGAGGAACATTGTTTCTCTGCAGACTCCATAGATGTCATCATAGGAGCGTGTGGGCAGTGCTAATACATACCAATGCCCCAATGTACTTAGCAAGCATTTGAGTGGCTAGAGTAGGAAGAGGAACCACACTTCGCTAAAGCAGTTTATAAGCCTTAGGAATAGGTTCCTGTTCGAGGAGGGACAAATTGGAGACCCTGCTGTATGCACTGCTATCCACCGGTCTCTGGACTTACTGCACAGGACCTGTTCAACTTTCTCAAAGAGCCGTTTGTGCTGCCACTCTGCCAGTCAGCTCTCTTGCAGATGCTGCCCCGGTAATGTAGGCAATGCCTGTGTTACACTGTGTAGTAATGAAGAGATATTGTGTGCTACCCGCATTACTGTCATTTCTACTACCAGCATTACCACACCTGTACTGTCGGTATTGAGATTGTTGATACAAGAGTTTCTGGATCTGTTACCTGAAGTATTCAGCCACAGTTGCTACAGCCATAATACTGGTCCTAATGATTGCAGATTGCTGCTTGCCTTGCTGTCTTACCTACAACTCAATTTAATAATAACTGTTCAAGCTTTTTCTGGACTCTGGGTGTCGTTCCTTCAAGCTCCTGCCCTGCCCACAATCATTATATTTTTGCCCAGGTCAAGTGAAGCTTTTAGAGAGGGGTGTTTGCAGGGCCATATCATGAAATCATTGGGCCTGTGTGCAGGATAAAAAGTGGGCTCTAGGCATTGTAAAAAAAAAAAAGTGGGCATGGGTTCATTTGCGCTAAATTCTGGGAGGGGCTTAAATGGGGGTGTGGTTTAATAGTCTGAGATAATTTACATAGTGTAGAAATTGGTAATGTTTAAATAGGGAATGTACAGTGCAGAGTGTATGGAGGTGGGTAGTATGTGCAGGAGAGTAGTGCGGAGTGTGTGGTGGTGGATAGTATGTGCAGGTGTGGAGTGTGGACGGTGTCAGCAGTTCTTTATTTTTAATCATCCTTTTATTTATTTATTTTTTTTAATCAATTTTATTTTTTTTACAACTTAATTTTTTAGTATTTAATTTGTTTTCATTTGGATGATGTCAGTAGGGCAATGGATGGTGTGGTGTTTTTTTTTTTTTTTTTTTTTTTTTTTTTTTTACAATTTCATTTGTTTAATATTTTTTTTTCACAATGCTTTTTTTGGGAGGAGGGGGGTTGGGGCAGTGGACAGTGTTGGTACGGCAAGGGGGGGATGCTGACAGTAGTTTTTTATTTTATATTCTGTTTTACAATTTTATTTTTTTATAAAAAAAAAAAAAAAAAATCTCCCCTTTGAGACAGGGAAAGGGACTGAGCACACAGATTGCCAGCTGCCTTTCTCTGCAGCTCCAGCATTGAAGATGAATAGACAGGAGATGGCGGCTCCTGTTCATTTATAAACTGAAGCAGAGTCTACTCAGTTATCATAAGACACAGGCGCGATTTATAGCAATTGATCACTGTGTCCAATTCAGAAAAGGAAGCAGCTGGTAAATTGCATATTTACTGGCCCCTTCCTCTGCTCTCCATGATGACACATTCTTCACCCCCCCCAGCAGCCAAGCCGGCTTTCCGGAGGATAACGATACAGAGCCGGAGGAGCACACAGGGGCCAGTGGTGGAGGACACACAGGGGGGCTGGAGAAGGAGGACAGTGGGGAATGATCAGTGCAGGAGAGAGCTGCAAGGATTGATCTCCCTATATGTTTTTTCACTGAAAGCTATACAGGGAGATCGTTGCTTGCAGCTGTCCCTCCCGCTGTACCGATCATCCCTGACTATGAACCAAGAGACCATCCATGTGTGCAGTGTGGGTTACAGTGGGGCCCCCCTCAGGCAGTTGCGCACCCCCCCTCCTCCACAAGCACCCATGTGCAGTGAACACTCTGCACACATTGATGATACGCCACTGGGTGTTTGCTATATATTTTCTAAAGAACATTTCCTCAAGTTTCCATATGTACAGCTTGCAGGCCAGTGTTATCCTATCTCATGTGTTTTCTTGTTTGGTTTACCCCTGACAGTTGCTCAATAGTTTCCCAAGTTTTTTCTCTCATCTCCCTGGACCACATCAGAAACTATTTCGGAACATGGGCAAGATACAAGCCTTCGTTTTGGAGAAAGTGAAAGAACATCAGAAGACTTTGGACAAAGACTGTCCCAGGGATTATATAGATTGCTTCCTTATAAAGATGGAGGAGGTAATTTACAAAGTAATATTACAAAGTAAGTCACTGAAAGGAAATCATGTCTGGGCCATTCCAAAGGTTATCCAAAAACTTACACTGAACCGTAAAGGTAGATACACGCTCATAGCTTTTATGAAAGCGGATTGATTCTTAATGTGGTGCAAACCCAAAATAAAAAAAATATACGCTGTAATAAATTGCACTTTAACCCCTTCCCACCCAGCCCTGGTATATATATATATATATATATATATATATATATATATATATATATATATATATATATATATATATATATATATATATATATATATATATATTATACATCCTGTGGCAGCGGATCGTACGGGTTTTGTTCCAATCAAGTCTGTGGCAGAGACTTTTGTTCGTGCTGCGTACTGGCTGCTAGGTTAGTGAGAGAAACCTATCCAGGCGGGCAAAGATTCAACTCTAGAGAGAGAGCACATTCATCTACCAGATTTCAATTCCTAATACTACACTAAGAAAAGGTATTTGAACTTCCCTGCAACTCTTCTTCTACTTCTTTCCTGCTACTTCTTTCAATTACATTTATTAAAGCATTGGAAAAGATACTCAAGTGTCCGGTGCCTACATTGTCCGGTATTAAACTCAGCGGGACCCTAGACCCGGTTCTGGTGAAATAGAGGTAACGAAGGTGACGGTAACAGCCTGCTTTAAACCAGCAGCTCCACTGTGAGTTATTGCTACATTATGGCTGCATTTTTTTTTTTCACCTAGTGATCTAGTCCATAACACACTTTCTATCTTGGGGTGTCTTCACTCTGGATGGAAAAGCAACAGAGCCACCCTTGGACAGCAGCAATGTCAACTGGTGGAGAGCGTAGTGTTAGAGGCACTAGCAGATTTACATGGACTTGAAAAAAATTAAAGAAACTTTGAAAACAGGCGAGTGTGGGGGCCATTCAGGTATCAATTCCTTCATCCTCCAGGAACTGGCTGCATACTCTCGCTACATGAGCCCAGGCATTGTCATGCACCAGGAGGAACCCAGGACTAATGCACCAGCATAGGGTCTGACAATGGGTCCTAGGATTTCATCCCGATACCTAATGGCAGTCAGGGTGCCATTGTCCAGCCTGTAGAGGTCTGTGCGTCTCTCCATGGATATGCCTCCCCAGACCATCACTGACCCACCACCAAACTGGTCATGCTAAACGATGTTCCAGGCAGCATAACTTTCCCCACAGTTTGTCCAGACCCTTTCTCGTTTGTCACATGTGCTTAGGGTAAACCTGCTCTCATCTGTGAAATGCACAGGGCACCAGTGGCAGACCTGCCAATTCTGGTGTTCAATGATAAATGCCAATCGAGTTCTACGGTGTCGGCAGTGAGCACAGGGCCCACTAGAGGACATCGGACCCTCAGGCCTCCCTCCTGAAGTCTGTTTCTGATTGTTTGGTCAGACATTCATACCAGTGGCCTGCTGGAGGCCATTTTGTAGGGCTCTGGCAGTGCTCATCCTGTTCCTCCTTGCACAAAGGAGCAGATACCAGTCCTGCCGATGGGTTAAGGACCTGCCTGTCTCCCGGAATCTCCTCCATGCTCCTGAGACTGTGCTGGGGGACACAGCAATCCTTCTGGCAATGGCACGTATTGATGTGCCATCCTGGAGGAGTTGGACTGCCTGTGCCTGTCAGTGGCCTCCACCTGTAAAGCCATTCCTGTTTTGGAGATCGTCTCATTGTTGCTTATCTAATGCACCTGTTGTTAATCTCAGCTGCTTTGGTGTAAATGAAATTAACAACCCCCTCTGCTACTTAACTGACCAGATCAATATCCCAGGAGTTTCATTGACTTGATGCTATACTCTGATTTAAAAAGCAGTGTATTTATTTTATTATATTATTTTTGTTCACAGGAGAAGAATAACCCCAATACAGAATTCCACTTCCAGAACCTATTTGTTTCAGTGATGAATCTTTTCTTTGCTGGAACAGAAACTACAAGCAACACTTTAAAACGCAGTTTAACAATTCTGAGCAAGTACCAGGATATATTAGGTAAATATGGAACATGACAAATATTTATTACATACGGAGATATTCTCAGATGGTAAGGAGGGACTACTTTTAGCAAGAATGTTTTATAGCATTCTTTTTTCGGACTAATAGAAAATAAAAAATGCATAACAATATCATCAACACATCTTATTAGAAACCCCTCTATAATAATGAATATTATCAAATGGGGGTCGCTATGAAAAATACAACTCGCACGATTGTAACCTGATGTTTCTAGAGTCAATTATAAAATAAAAAAAGCTTGTCAATTGTTTTAAAATAAATTCCACAAAAGAAAAAAAACCTTTTACGGACTTACTTATTTTATTTTTTGTACACATGTTAAAATGCATATTTTTGGTCTAAAAAATACTTAAATCCCCTCCCCTCTTCCAAAATAATTATTTTTTGGAGATCAGATGCCCTGTAAAATGAAATGGTTGCAGAAAAAAAATACACTAACATGTCCAACATGCTATGCATGTGGCCCAACACAAATCCGTAAACCTTCTTTAAAGTTTTTTTTTTTTTTTTTTTTTTTTTTTTTTTTTTGTGAAAATACCTTTACACTTAGTGAACACATGCAGCCAAAGAAAAATTACTTGACTTTTTTAACTTATCTTCCCAAAGAACAATCTCCCCCTTTCACAATCACACCTTATTCATGTCATCAATTTCCGCCGAGAAAGTGTTCTGCCGAGAAAGTTCCCCCCGGCGGATAAGGACTCCCCTGTACTGCGCAGCGCTTGCACAGTACGAGCCGAAAATAGCCGAAGCTGAACATCTGTGAGTCAGCTGTACACGGCGCCCGTAACAGGGCCCCTCGCAGGCTCGCTACGCTCGCCGCGCTTCGGGCACGGCCTCGCTTCGCTCGGCATAGTTTTATTCTAAAGAAAAAGAATTAAAACTGCGCTATAACCAAGTGAACAATAAATAATCAAAAAGCTGCACTCCCGACAATAAACATCAATTGTAAAAAGAAATATATAAAAAAAAAAAAGGAGTGAGTTGCGCTAGTGCATGTGTAATCATAAATATGTAACCAAAAAATAAACAAAGTATAATAATACGTGCAGACACAAGTGAAAACAAATAACAGTTGAATGTGATCCACCAAAATGTCCCATAAAAATAAAAAGTTCAATGTAAATTGTAATGGCTCCAGATAACCCACAGATAGTGTAGAAAAAGTCCAGGTGATGATTGGCACTTATTCCGTGACTACAAAGGAGGATCCACCACCGAAAAATGGAAGGGGTTAATGCTTACCAAATGGCCATGACCCCCCACCACAGAGGATCACAGCTAGCAGAAAAACTTTAAACAGACAATGGGAGCTCCTATCGACATCCACTAGAGGTCGTCCCAGCGCCAGCCACACCAGCAGAACTCATAGCGGGGATATACCATAGAATACAAAAGGGGAGCTCACATAGTGTAAAACTGTAAGGTTTATTTTAAATAAAATACATGAATGGACACTTACAAACGTGCGGAAATAAATAGCCTAAAGTCCGGTTCCTTGGCCACAGGAGCGCGTGGAAGACGTGATGATGTCACGAAACGCGTAGGGCGGAGCCAGACGACGCGCTGACGTCACCCCCAAACAGTGTTGCTTCCTAAGAGGACGGTTTGTCCGCGCTCCTGTGGCCAAGGAACCGGACTTTAGGCTATTTATTTCCGCACGTTTGTAAGTGTCCATTCATATATTTTATTTAAAATAAGCCTTACAGTTTTACACTATGTGAGCTCCCCTTTTGTATTCTATGGTATATCCCCGCTATGAGTTCTGCTGGTGTGGCTGGCGCTGTGACGACCTCTAGTGGATGTCGATAGGAGCTCCCATTGTCTGTTTAAAGTTTTTCTGCTAGCTGTGATCCTCTGTGGTGGGGGGTCATGGCCATTTGGTAAGCATTAACCCCTTCCATTTTTCGGTGGTGGATCCTCCTTTGTAGTCACGGAATAAGTACCAATCATCACCTGGACTTTTTCTACACTATCTGTGGGTTATCTGGAGCCATTACCATTTACATTGAACTTTTTATTTTTATGGGACATTTTGGTGGATCACATTCAACTGTTATTTGTTTTCACTTGTGTCTGCAAGTATTATTATACTTTGTTTATTTTTTGGTTACATATTTATGATTACACATGCACTAGCGCAACTCCCTCCTTTTTTTTTATATAGTTTTATTCTAACTCTATGTCCACTTGGATGGTGGGGCTTGACCCTGGACTCAGTGCGCAGGCGCCGTGTAGAGCTGACGATCAGCTGTTCAAGCTCGCATCTCCAATTCTTCATCCTGTATACTATTCCTTCTTCCTTCTTTTTTTTCTTTTATCACTTTTTCTATATTAACTTTCATACGATTGCATTTGGGTAGGTGATAGGTACTCTTTATAGAGACTTCAAGGGTCTTTTATTGATACAGGTTACATTTCTTTATCAGTTTTGTTCCCTTAATATGTGTTAATATCAGTTTATTATGAATGTGTTTTCTCAGTAAAGGCCCAGGAAGAAGTTGATCGTGTGATTGGTCAGAACCGCTGTCCCTCTATGGAAGATCGGAGCAAGATGCCATATATGGACGCTGTCATCCATGAGATACAGAGAGTTTCAGACATTGTGCCCTTAGGACTTCCCCATGCAACAGCCCAAACCACTGTCTTTAGAGGTTACACCATCCCAAAGGTGGGCAGAATTATTCCTGGACATTATAACATTCTCTCCTCTTTCTGTGATCTTGTTAATCCATGTCATAAATATGTTAGGGCACTTACAACATATCACTGTATAAAAATGGGGGGGGGGGGGGCCTTTTTTTTTTAATGTATTCTACAGAGCATTAGAGTACATCAAACCAATCTTAGTAGTCCCTGCCTCAGAGGCACTTATGGTGTTTACATAAGTATTAACACACGGAATGGCCAATGAAGCTAAAGGGTATTTAAAGTGGAACTAAACTCAAATCAAGTCAAATTTGGATGATATAACAGACATTTTGCACCTACACATTTGTCCAGGCAAACCTTTTCAATTGCACAATTATTGAGGATCAACTCTATCTGTTACTAAATCCTACTCCCATTACATCAATAATGTAATCAGAAGCAGGCGTGGGTAATAAATGCATGCGTAGCCAGGTCTGCTAGTGTTTACAAAATGTATTTCCCTCTTTGGAAGCTTTACCCCTTGATTGTGCCATTGGGGGGGGGGGGGGGGTTTAAATAATTACCTGCAATGTTGAGCTGTGGTGGCCTTTTTGGGAAGGAGTATAAACAATGCTCAGCTATGGAGTGTCTTCAATCCTGGGGATGGTCCATTTGGGAGAATCATTATGTGTACTGGATGAACTCTGGATGGCAGGGAGAGACTCACAGGGAAGGGAGGAGAGGAAGGAAAACCCGCATGGAGAAGAGACTGGTGACTGCAGGAAATGTATGGAATGCTGGAGAAGAGAGCTTTAATAAAGTGTAAAAAAACAATATTTACTCATATTAGAGCACTGTTTTGCTCTTAGCATTAGGAATAATAATCTGTGAAATCAAAAGCCGGTACTTAAACATATAGAGGCTGTAGTAGAAACACAGTGAGAGAGTGTGGTGAGTTTGGCTACATGTTTCTAAGAAGACCACCCCTTTCTCAAGCCCCTTTCTTTGTGGCTTGAGAAATGGGTGGTCTTCCATGAAATGTGAATTCATAACCACCCACATTCTTTCTTTCCATATGTCTCCACGGTTGATTCTCCTACAGCCTCTGAACATGCTAGTACCAACTTTTGATTTCACAGCCTATTGGTCCTAATACTTGAAGCCAAACAGGGCTCTGCTGATCTCCTGGCACCTTCCTGACAAAAAAGAAATCTTTCACATCTCTACTGAATCAGCAATGTGAGTAAATATTATTTTTCTACTTTATTAAAGATCTCATCATCACTACCACTGTACGTCCTGCACTAGACTATCACCCTCCGGTATAAGCTGGCTCAGCTATACTGCTCCACTACTCTTGTGCCTTAGACTCTATCAGCATTTGGCTGGGACCCACATGGTGCCTGTGTGGAGTGGTTATATTACTGGTTACTGAACCTGTTACCCAGAGTGACCTGTTATATTGCTTTTGGTGCTGCTCAAAGTAGAGGTGAAAATATATCCCTGTATCCCAGAACATGGGACACAGGCTTATCCCGATATCAATCCAGAGGTCTAGTAAATGTAAAGAGGGAATGATTGCCACTGCTGCGGACCAGCCCAGGTGAACAAGCCATGAGGAGCAGCCTCAGACTACATGTCTCCACCAAACCACACACCCTCTTTACTGTTGCCCAGAGTGTTACCGAACCTGTACTGCAAGAGATATTCCACCAGGTAAGACAAAGCTGCCCTTGCTTGCTTCTGTGCTCTGCAAGTAAAAGTAGTGTTTTTGGAACTGTAATCAACTAAATGCAATACTGTGAACAGCCTTGGACTCTGAGTATGTTTCTTTGCACTGGGTACCATATACCTAGCCCCACCCACAACTACTTATCATGCTGCATTTACCATGAAAATATATATCTGACAGGTTCACTTTCACTGAAATGTTTTCTAATACTTGTGAAGATAACAATGCAGTATATAGTACAGTGATGTTCCCAACCCTGAAGGAATCAATCCTGAGTTTAAAGCTAAAGTTTAGCAAAAAAAAAAAAATCCTTACACCTTTTTAGTCACACCATTTACCTGTAATGAAATATGTCCCATACTGTGAAGGCTACTGGATCCTGGAGAAATCCTCTGTGAAGGGATGCCCCATCCTTTCTGTCTCAGATCTTCTGGCACTGCAATGGTTAACAGCTTCAGGCATGAAATGGGGATGTTCCTTCTCCACTGATTAAACCACTTTAATCAGATCTGTGATTGAGGAGACGCTGATCAGTCCCAGGATTCACTACCCCATTCACATGCAGAACCCTCCTAGATAGGTGCTAGGATTAGGTAAATTTAGTTCTGGATCACTGTATCCAGTGGAGGTGCATTCGTTGTTAGGCAAATTTTAGTTTTGGCTCACTGTAATCAGTGTGGCTGTTTGTGATTAATTAGCTCTGTTCTGTATATTACAGGCTGCAGGTTTGATTACTCCTGCCTTCTAGAATCTGCAGGATGGTCCTGGAACATAGGTGTGGAATAAGGCAAATGGGCAGCGTAAATATTTACACTGTCTCAGCCAATCCCTGTGGGAAGATTGCACAGATGTGTTCTGGGAAGCTATATAAATAGTTTGAGACCTGGAATAGTCTTGTCTCTGAGGAGATTACAACCTGAGGGGCTGATTGCTGACGTGTTTGCTGATCATCGTGGTCCCAGCAGGGTAAGCTGAGGGGCCAGGTTCTGTTGGAAGTTGCTGAAGCTGACTGAGAGGGTCTGTTGTCTGTGGATCTAGTCTGGTATCAAAGTGTCTGGAAGGCATTGAAGAGAGGCAGCCAATCATCTGAAGACATTTGCGAGTACAGACAGTCGTGAAAGATCCTAGAGACTGTGTGCTGTTACCACCCCTCTGGTGGTAGAGAATCAGCTGTGTGTTTAAAGGGGATATAGTGTCCACTGTCCTGAAGAGCTCAGTCTATCAAATTCTTGGTGAAAAGACTTTGCTTGGATTGTCCACAGAGGAAGATTAATCTCCTCATGCAACTGCTACTGTACTTTGTCCATTTCTTAACATGTGCAAGCACTCGGCTCATAGTTCTACAAAAGAGAAAGTGTCCTCCTATTTGTACATAGTTCTGGAGTATCCCACTCCACTCCCCATCCAAGTTACCCCCCCCACACATATGTTACAAGCAGTAGAATCAATGAAAGTGCAGTGACTAATGATGTAGGGATCTTTTTTTTTTTTTTATTTTTTTTTAGCTAAAATATTTTTCAGAGTTGTAATGAAAGTTAAATTCTAGTTGGCTTTTTGAAAATGTATATTTTTGAAAAAAAATGCCTATATTAACTGCCTGTATTAACTATCGCTTACTTTCCTGTTTTTGATGATTAGGGAACCACCATATTTCCCCTTCTGACATCTGTCTTGAAAGATCCAAAGTACTTTCCGAACCCTCATACATTTGACCCGGGTCACTTCCTGGATGAGAAGGGCAGTTTCAGAAAAAAAGACGCTGCCATGCCATTTTCTATGGGTAACATCATTTCTCTTGGTTATATAAGATTAAAAAGTTATCAGCAAGTTACTGATCATTTAGAAATGAATACAGAGGCAAATGTTACTTATATAGGTCTATAACTGCTAGACAGAAATGTAAAGGAATGCTTAAAGCAGAATTACAAGAATTCTATTGTTTCGTAGACTTAGATTGGTCCAGCTTGGCTCGATAAAAGTAACCATATTAGATATGCATAGCATACTAGCTCATTATGTATTACTTATCTTAGATCGAAGCCCCCGCAGCGGTCCTCATTCACCGCTCCGGCCGGCGACACCGCTCTCGGAGTTACTGCCGGGTATCGCGGGATCCGGCGCTGTGATTGGCCAGAGCCGCGATGACGTCACGGCACAGTCTAACTGAAGCAACGGCACGTACGTGCCGTTGCTTCAGTGCGCATGTGCTGATGAAGTCGGCACATGCAAATACAGGGGATATCTCCTAGACTGTTCAGGTTTAGAAGATATCCAGGGTAGCTACAGGTAAGCCTTATTATAGACTTACCTGTAGCAAAAAGTGTGTTGCAAGGGTTTACAACTACTTTAAGGATGCAGTAATGAAAAAAGAGCTGGTCAAATTTGTGTCTTTTATACCTGCTTGGAGGTCAGACTTAAACAAATCCCATGTGTTTTAATCCTGTAGACCTCTGCACTTTTTAGACCTCTTGAGCTGAGGTTGCCAACACCATGCTGGCCAATAACTGGTTCTCTATTCAAAAGGAGTTTTTATTTAACTTCCATGTCTATTTTGTAAAAGTTTTGCATAGTTCTTGAAGAACTTGGACTTGGTGGAGTCAAATCTATCCTAGGATTTCCTTTCTTGACAACAGTATAAATAAGCATTTTGGAAGCTGCAAGTTGTGGCTTGGAACATACACAGACTTGAGAATCCTTGCTGGGCCAAGAAGGGGAACAGGCTACATTCTCCTCTATACCCAGAAGTACTAAACAGAGTGGAGGAGGGAGGAGAGTGTGACTGTATAAATGTTCATTCGAAAATCAATTCGTTTTTGGACAGCTTTACTGTATTCATTGTTAAATTGTCTATGAGAAAGTTTCAAATTATTATCATTAATATTTTGAGTATGTCCAGGGCTTTTTTTTTTTCTCAGAGAATAAGTGCAGGAACTCCCCCCCCCCCCCCCCCCCCCACCCACCCCTCTGAGCCATACTTCGTCTCCATTCCCTAACCACCTCTGAGTGCCATCCCTTGGTTCCACCCTCTACCCACCACTGAACTCTGTCCCTTGGTTCCAACCCTGACCCACCTCTGAGTGCCATCCTTTGGTTCCACTTCCTACCCATCTCTGAGTGCCATCCTTTGGTTCCACTTCCTACCTGCCTCTGAGCACTGCCCCTTGATTACACCCCCTACCCACCTCTGAGCACTATCCCTTGGTTCCATCCACGCCCACATCTGAGCACCGTTCCTTGGTTCCACCCCCTACTCGCCTCCCAGTACTGCCTCTTCTATAGAATGCAGAACCAAGTATCATTTTGTGCTACTAAGAAATTTGTATGGAATGTGTTAATGGTAACAAGAAAGATAGTAAAATAGATCCACTGCAATGAGTAGCAATAGACACCACCTCAGCAACAGTAGATCCCCCAGCAACCATAGACTCCCCCCTCCCCCCCACCCCCCAGCAACAATGGACTCCTCACAACAAAATACCACCATGGAAATAATAGACTCCCAGTGGCAACAACCCTGCAGCCTGTATCCATAGACCCTCCAGCATCCCACAACATTAGACCCCTCCCTCAACTGTAGATTCCTCCCGGCGACAACCGACCCCCACCAGCAACAATAGACCCACCCACACAACAATAGACTGACCCCTCCTCAACAAAATATCACCCCAGCAACAATAGACCTCCAGCAGCAATAACAGATCTCCCAGCATCAATAGACCAAATAACAGTAGATCTGCTAACAGTAGACAACAATAGAATTACCGAGCAACAATAGACCCCCACACAAAAATAGATCCCCACCAGCAACATATCTCTATAATAAATTATTGTAAACAATCCTGTTTGCACATTTATTGATATCCAATAATATCACCAATATTTCAATGCTAAAATTAATGTGGCAGGATCTCTATATGCCCTTCTGCTTCCCCCCCCCTCCTGGATGTGGATGTAGTTGGACAGTGTGTTTTGGCTGGCCAAGTGCATAAATAGGATTATTTACCTACATGTAAAACTTTTTACATACAGTGTAATTTGGCTAGTTGCATCCTAAAAGGGATAGAAACTTGGAATGTCAGCAATGCATTTTACAATTTTATTACAGTTTAGCTACCTCTCATAAATGTATTGCTTGTATGAACTTTAAACTAATTTGACCACTCCTTATCCATTAGGATGACACGTCTATTTCTTATACTTCCTCTACTTTTCAGGGAAGAGGATCTGTCTTGGAGAAGGGATGGCCAGAATGGAGATCTTCTTGTTTCTTTCCTCCATCCTCCAACATTTTAACCTGAAGTGTGACGAGGATCCTTCAAATATTTATATCAACTCAATGCCAAATACCAACGAAGCTGTCCCTCATACATATAAGATACGTTTTATGCCCCGCTAAGGCAGACCTTTGAATGCTGAAGTTAGAAGAGGTTCATTCGTCTAGTATGAATTAAAAGAACTATGGGTGAATCTGCCCAACTTTGATTTGTGGGAACGAACACCTCAAAGAAATTTGCAAATTGTGAATGTTAATGAGAACTCCTTCAGAGTTAATGAGATGCAAATCTTAAAAATCCATTTTGGGCTATTTTTAAGGCTAATAGGTTTTGATTTAGTGTCGGTAAAGGAGTGCCTGTCTATACCTGCCCTTTCCGGCAAGCTGCTCCATTCATAGAAACCAAACTCCAGCTTCTATGAATGCAACACAATCTAGGAATGGCTGGGACAGATCCTGCAACCATTTGTCCATCCATCGTTTATAGATCCTGTTTCATTCATAGAAACTGGGCAGAAAGGGCAGGCATAGTAGGGCACTCTTAATTAGTGCCTGTGATAGCCCCAACAGTTATATTAAAGCTGCTGCATCATAAGATTATGATGGGGGTATGGACAGAGGAAGATGTCATATAACAGTAGAGGCATCAGCACAAGAGACACATCCTACTGACTATACATCACATCCCTTGTGCTGATTTTTGTGTTTTTTTTTTTTTTTTTTAATTTTGACTAAACTTAGGCTTTAAAGATACACTGTCACTACAGTGACAATGTCTGCTAAGAGTGTACTCCTCTAGGAATCTCTACCTGCCAATCTGCACTCATGCACTGCATTCCCACTCCAGGGGATCCCTCACACCATTAAGGTGGTTTAACCAAGCAGGGCTTCTGAGTGTGGGAGAGTATTTAGACCTCCCCAATGGGACTGGGTTCAGGCCAGAGTGGCCAATCACCAGGTGCAAACAGTCACTTGGGGAGGGCCAATGGCATCAACTCTGGTCAGCTTTAACACCGGTACTCCTGCAGTGGGAAGGCAATGATGAATCATGGATTCTGGAGTAGACCTTCTTAACGCCAATGGACTGTCAGGAGAGATTGAATGGGCAAAGTGAAAGCTTCTCTTTAAAAAGAATTGATTGGGGCCCACTAATGATATCTGTGCTGTGGGCCCACAAATGTTTCAGAGTGCATTTTTCATGTGAAAGATATGACAATTATAGGCCTCCTTCTGTAAATAGCAGTTGTCTGGCATCAATACTTTTGAGGAATTACCCAAAACAAACATGCAGCAAATAAGTTAGTGCAAATTCAGAATTGCTTATCTCAAAAACTTTATCAGATCTGATCTGAGTACTGAGGCCAAAGCATCAGCATGGTAGCCAGATAACTAACTTTCTCAGAAGCAGAGGTCAGCAATGGCTGTCTACTTATTTCTCTTATTAAAGGTATATTAAAGTGACTCTGGCTATATAACTGTCTGTTTTTTCTGTTCACTTTAACTGGCAATGACTGTGTGCAGTTTCTTATCAGATTGTTGTTGTAAAGTAACTCAGCACACTGAACAAATGTTTTCAGCAAGTAAGTATTTTTTTTATTTTTATTTTTTTTACAACAGCTGTGAAATGTTTATGTTCCAATAAATTCCTTTAATACCCCTCACCTAGTAATTTACCTCTGTCATCAGTTCTTGTAGGTAAGAAATTAGTGATCTATTGCAGTGTTTCTCAACTCCAGTCCTCAAGGCGCCCCAACAGGTCATGTTTTCAGGATTTCCCTCAGATGAAACAGATCAAATCACCTGTGCAGAATAATGGAAAGCATGAAAACATGACCTGTTGGGACACCTTGTGGACTGGAGTTGAGAAACACTGATCTATTGTAATGCATACATTAGCATAGTGAGTATGAAAGTGTCTCTATTATCCAAAATATTACAATATATCATCTGTCCCAGATCTTGCAGATTTATGTGTCAGCAGATAACTACATACACTATATTGCCAAAAGTATTGGGATGGCTGTGACAGCTTCAACTCTTCTGGGAAGGCTATTCACAAGGTGTGTCTATAGGAATGTTTGACCATTCTTCCAAAAGCGCATTTGTGAGGTCAGGCGCTGATGTTGGAGAGAAGGCCTGGTTCGCAGTCTCCACCCTAATTCATCCCAAAGGTGTTCTATCGGGTTGAAGTCACGATTCTGTGCAGGCCAGTCAAGTTCCTCCACCCCAAACTCGCTGATCCATGTCTTTATGGACCTCGCTTTGTACACTGGTCCAAATCATTTGGCGGAGGGGGGATTATGGTGTGGGGTTGTTTTTGTTTAGGGGCTGGGCTTGGCCCCTTAGTTTCAGTGAAGTGAACTCTTAAGGCATCAGCCTACCAAGACATTTTGAACAATTTCATGCTCCCAGCTTTGTGGGAACAGTTTGGGGATAGCCCCTTCCTGTTCCAACATGACATCTCACCAGTGCACAGAGCGAGGTCCATAAAAACATGGATAAGCGAGTTTGGGGTGGAGGAACTTGACTGGCCTTCACAAAGTCCTGACCTTAACCCGATAGTGTACCTTTTGGGATAAATTAGAGCGCAGACTGCGAGCCAGGCCTTCTCCTCCAACAACAGTGCCTGACCTCCCAAATATACTTCTAGAAAAATGGTCAAACATTCCCATAGACACACTCCTAAACCTTGTGAATAGCCTTCCCAGAAGAGTTGAGACTGTTGACCCCACTTTTTTTGTAATTTTGGCGTGGGGCTCCCCTTAAAATCCATACCAGACCCAAAGGGCCTGGTATGGACTGGGGGGGACCCTAAGCCGTTTAAAAAAAAAATGTATTGCCAGCATTCTTTACTTTAAAATTCATCTGTGGGGAATCTAGCTGACAGATGATGACTCATGGTTGTTAAGGACGCGGGCGGCTGGCTTCCCGGCCCGCTGCTTAACAACCAGATATTTCTTCTCACAGAATTTTAATCGGTCAATCGTTTTTCGACCAATCCGAATTTTAATTGTTCTAAAAAGTTGGAATTTGTTAGAAATGAATAAACGAAACAAATTTTTACGGATTTCAACTAAATTTGTTACTATTCTTTGCTAATTCATTCTGAGATTCGAATACATCCGAATCCCCAAAAGTTAGTCAAATTGTATTTGGACCGAAGCGAATTGCATAAGTCTAGCTGCTGATGTCAGCGGCTGCATGCAGGGTAAATATCATTTTACCTACAGGTAAACCTTATTATAGGCTTGCCTGTAGGTAAAAATCACCAAGCAGGGTATACAACCACTTTAATTGGCTATATATATATATATATATATATATATATATATATATATATATATACATAAAGTGCTGTACGGAAAGGAATCACATGACATCACCCGCAGCCATCATCGTGGGTTACATTGAATGTTTACCTAGCAGGTGCTAGTGCCATGCTTGTAAGTTTTTTTTTATTCTACAATTTTAATAAAATCAGTCGTATACAGAGAGCACTATACATCTCCCTTTGTTTCATATGGTAAATCCATTTGGAAGTTCTGGCACTTGGCAATAATGTGACTAGGACTCAGATTTTTTGACGTCTGCATATATTGATGTTGGTGGTTTCCTCATTGATCGATTTAAAATTGTATGGGAAGGCGTTTTTGGCCTATCTGTTAATTCAGGTGGTCCACGATCAGAGGTCAGCGGCTAGTGATACAAATGGTGGAGGTTCTGCACGTTGTCACCGATATGAATATGATTCAAGAGTGGTCACCGCTCTCTAATACATGAACTTTAATACATGATTTTATTTAATGTTATATCGCTGCACTAATTCTATTTATAATTACTCCACTGGGATTTTGGTTGATTGACCCTGACTGTACAGCTGCTTAATTTATTCTGATTGTTTTCATTTTGATTGATTATTATTACAATAAACCCCACCCCGCCTTTCGGCATCTGAAACCTCTTATAGATCCAGGAGGCACCGGCGCAAAAAGGGTTAATAATGTGAGTGACATTTTAAAATTGAATAAATTTTGTCCGTAAACGTAACATCAAGAGATACATTAGCATTAATCCCATTAAAGTTAGGAAGATTATTTCTACTGAGATTCAACACTCAGCATTGTCTAGTTCAGACCCCTAGGATGTCCAGTCATTTAGAAAAAAGTTATGAGGAACTGTGCAACCAGAAAGATTTGACCTGTTGGACAAAAAGGCCTATGTACTGCATCTGAAATTACTAAGATATTGGAGGATAATGCCAAATATGTTCCCTTGAAGAGAGATCCAGTATGGGCCTACAAGAGGGAACTAGAGAAAATTGTTAGCAGGGCTAAACCTTCCCACTCCATAAACTTCAGATACCATATTTCTTTGATCTTAAATTTATTAGAACGAGCCAGGTGCAACTACAAATTGATAAAACAATCATCGGTACAATATTGCATATAATAAAGAAACAATGTTCTATAACACAGAATCAGATAACAAGAACTCAATTTTTTTTTTTTGTAAAGTTTTGTTTATTGCTTTTTAACATAACAAGTAAACACAAGGCCCAATGGGCCACACACAAAAATAACTATTTACACTTCTTCAGCATTGACTCTCTCCTCCTCCTTCCAGACCCTCACTCAGTGACAGGATCAGAACAATGATATTAAGGCCATCTTTCCCTAATGACAATCAATAATACATTTCAATATGTCAAATAGTTACATACATGTTGAATCCCACAGCGGGTGCATTCCATTATATGCCACTCAATCCGCCACCGTAGTTTCACTATTCATCCAACTGCCCCACACTTTATCAAATTTCTGTGGTATGCCCCTGTTAATGTATGTAGTCTTGTAGAAAGGTGCGGCTCTATTTACCACACCCTTCCATGCTGATACAGATGGAGGATTGGGCTTTTTCCATGATAACACTATCATTTTTCTAGCGTAATAGATTAGGATCATCAGTAAGGTACGCATTACTCTCTTTGGGGCTAGATTGTCTACCAAACCCAAAAAGCACACCTCTATCGTGGGCTGTATAGTAATGGCGGTCACTTCTGCTATACAGACCCCCTTCCAAAAAGCTTGGATGCTTGAGCAATTCCAAAAGACATGCATGAAATCTGCAGTGAGAGAACTGCACCACCAGCAAGTAGGTAGGGAACATCTTAGCCAATCTAACTGGAGTAAGAGAGATTTGATGTAGGAATTTAAATTGGATGAGTTGGTCCCTAGCAGAGACCAATCTAGTAAAATTAATGTCCCATATATCATCCCAGTCATCGCCGTCCATCTGGGGGAATACCTCGCCCCACACTGCCCTACACTTTGCAAGGAGATCTCCCCCCTTACCGAACATTTGTTTATATATTGTAGACAGGGCCTTGCCCAATGTTTCCTCCCTCAGCAGAGACTCCAAATCACTCATTTTCAGGGTAATACCAATATCTCCAAATTGGGCATTGTATGCATCTCTGAGCTGAAGATAACGGAACAAGTGAGTGTTGGGAAGATTAAACTTAGTTTTCAGGGCGTCAAACTGCAGAAGTTTCCCACCACCCACTATGTCTTTTAGCTTCTTAATACCAAATTTAGTCCAGATGATTGGATCAGGGTACTCACAGAAGTGTATTAATTTAGGATTCTTCCAAAGTGGTGTGTGAGGAGAAATCTTAGAAGTGCTACCTATCTTGGTCACTGCTACCCATGCCCTACTGGTTGCACGCATGGATATCGTGAGCCTATATGGAGCCCTGACACCCCGAAAAGGGAGGTGTGCCAGCGCCTCATACGAACCAACAACAGCCGCCTTTAGTGTATTGGCAGTGTCATCCTCAGATAGAGTAAACCACCTGTACAAATACTAGCTGACCCTCTGGGAAATATCTGTGAAAGTCCGGGACCGCCAGACCCCCTTGTTTCCATGGCAGTTGTAACACCCGGAGTTTAATTCGGGGGTGATGCCCCTGCCACAGGAAAGTCATTATAAGTTGATCTATACTTTTGAATATATATCTCGGTATCCAAACAGGAGAATTCCTATATATATATAAAAACAGAGGTAAAAATTTCATTTTCACTAAATTCACCCTACCTATGAGTGTCAGAGGCAGATTCTGCCACGCCTGCAATCTGGATTTTAGTTTAGTCAAAAGTGGATCGACATTCAAAACAATAAATTCTGATACAGAGTTGGAGATATGTAACCCCAGATATTTCATCACCTTTACCCTCTTCAAGGGACAATTTTTGGGAATCTCACATCTGGGTGATGGCGTCTTAAGTGAGAGAATCTGGGATTTTCCCCAGTTGACTTTCAGCCCTGAAAAATGAGCAAAGGAATTAAGAATGTCTAAAGCTGCCGACAGGGAATTCTTTGAGTCTCGCAAAAAAAGAACCATATCGTCCGTATATAGTGCCATTTTTTTCGGTCAAGCTACCCACCATTATCCCCTGTACCTCCTCAGAGGCTCGCAAGGCCGCAGCCAAGGGTTCAATCATAATAGAGAAAAGACCCGGAGATAAAGGGCATCCTTGGCGAGTGCCCCTATGCACTGGAAAAATTCCGATAACATATCGTTTAGCTTTATGGCTGCTGTGGGGCAATGATATAGACTGTCCATCCACTTCCGGAACTGAGGACCAAACTCGAACTGAGCACCACCCTCATGTAATTTCCGTCTACGGAATCAAAGGCCTTTTCTAGATCAAGAAAGACCAGTATCCCACCGCTAGAAGTATCCGGGCCTAACTGAGTGTGGGTAAAGACCCTGTGCAGATTAATATCCATGGCCTTTTTGGGCATAAATTGTCTGGTCGGGTGAAATAACATGCTGTAGGACCAACATAAGTCTAGTAGCTAACAGTTTGGTCAGTATTTTGAAGTCCATATTTAATAATGAAATGGGCCTATAAGAAGAACAGTCTATAAAGTGGGTCTTTATCCGGCTTAGCCAATAATACAATATGAGCCTTGTAAAAGGAGAGGGGGAGGCTTCCCTTTTGAAAACAATCTGCGTATAATTGCAGCAATCTGGGTGCCAGGGTCTCTGAGTATTGGTGGTACCACTCAATTGGTAGACCGTCGGGTCCAGGAGCCTTACCACTACGGAATTACCCTATTTTAGAGATTACCTCCTCTTCCCTGAACGTAGCATCCAGAAAACCCCTAGATTCCTCTGGGAGCTCGGGCAACTGCAGGGACCCCAATGTGTCCCTCAGGTCACCAGTGTCATAGGGATCTATAGGGGAGTACAGAGACCTATAGAAGGATACAAAATCCCATACTATGTCCTCCCTGTCTCGGGAATATATACATTTACCAGGGCCAACCTGCGTAAGTATCTTCCCCTGGGATCTGTAATCACCTTTTCTACAGAGCAAGGTAAGGACATGCGCAACAAAATAGAAACACCCCTCGCATAAGAGGAAAAAGTGGCATGTATGGCTCTGTGCATCCAGGGACGTTTCATGGTCAGGATTTTATTACCTAATCAATGAGTTTCTTGCAATAACATTATGTGGGGATGCTGAGCCTGTAAGAATTTCAACACCAACGCTCTTTTGTATGTTGAATTCAAGCCCCTGACATTCCAGGAGATGATTCTAATATTCAAGGACATGACTGCAGTTCAGAAATTTACTACACAAGTGAGGTCCAGAGTTACACAGAGCCATACAATATGCTAAAGATTAACATTTACCCACCTATACACATCGCTTTGTGGTGGAGCCTGTTTCTGAGTGTCCACCAGTCTACCAACCGTGTAGTACCGACAGTGACACCACAAACAATCGACCACAAAAAAGGTGAAGCATATAAACCCAAACAGAACATAAGAAAGAACATGAAAAAAGCATACACTCCTGAACAGTCCCGTCATAACAATTCCCTGTCTTGCCAGCTTGAAAAAAAGGAGGGGGGAACAGAAAAAACACAGACCCCGCCCTAGCCAGCAGACTTGATCCCCAAAACCAAAAAACAACGAAAAATGGAAATTTGTCTTATAAAATTATTCCATATGTCCCTTGGGGAGGAACAAAAAAAAGGCAACAGGGTGAGCACTAGCGCTACGTGCCTTCTGTGAATACTCTTTTTTGTAGAGAGAGCTTCGGGCTCCATGCATATTGCAGCCATGAAGCACCAAGCAGCTGCACATGCACTGTAACACCTTGAAGAGAATGTTTGCGCAATAAAAGCAAGTCCTGTATATATGCATCCCTTGACAAGGCACACCGTTATTAAATCTGTTGGGAAGGGTATCTTGGTAAAGGATTATAGACAAAACATATGTTCCTGCCAGTGTGCAATCAGTCTTTACTGCATCGGATTGTGGTATGGCAGCCCAAAAAGTGTCTCCAGCAAAAAGAAAGGAGGGAGAGGGTGACAAAACAGCTCAAACAGAATGTCTCACGAAATAAATGATTACCTTCAATCTAATGTATTCAGCCAATCTGAGACATCCGATGGGACCTCAAAGAATTTCACAGAGCCCCGATGTTCAACACAGAGCTTACTGGGGTACAGCATACGATATGTGAGTCCCTTTTCCCGGAGCCTCTTCCGAACCTCCACAAACGTGTGACGGCATCTCTGCAACTCCGGGGAAAAATCTGGAAAGAAATGCAGGGTGGTGTTCTCACACCGGAGCTGTGGTTTCTTCCGGGCTTCGGCAAGAATGAGATCTCTATCCCGGTAATTTAGAAACCGCACAAGGAATGGTCTGGGCAAGGTGCCTTGCGGTCTCGGGCCTGTGAAGACCCTATGAGCACGCTCAACAATGTATGCTGAGGAGACTTGTTGTAAATTGAGGATTTCTTTAAAGAAATTTTCAGCAAAGCTGGCTGGGTGTGGGCCCTCCGCACCCTCAGGAAGGCCCATCACACACACATTATTGCGGCGCAGTCTATTTTCGGCGTCTTCTGACCGCGCCATCAGGGTTTTAACCGTGCGTTGCAGGTCAGCGACATTTTGGGAGGTGGTAGCCCTAGTACACTCTATATCCGAGATACAATTTTTGACCGCAGTGACATGGCCTCTAAACTTGTCCATGTCTTGCCGGATAAGACCACACTCCATGGCCAGTATATCTATCCTCCCCATGACCATGGTTTTACTCTTATCAATGGCTCCAGGATGGCCGCAGTGGAGTCAGTAGCTGCTGATTGCTCCATACCAGAGGGCTGCTGTGGGTCTCCTTCATTTTGCTCCATGTCCCTTAGAAGCTGCAGGGCTGTTTGTATGGCCGAGGCTCGCTCCGCTCCAGAGGGTAAAGCGGCTGCCGCACGTGTCACTGCCGGGGAGCTCTGTGTCCTGGGTGGTGGCTGTTTCTTTACTGATTGCCTTCTGGATGGCATCTAGGGATGCAGGAGGTGCTCCTGATCACTAATGCAGCTATCTGCCAGCTAGGATGTCACTCAGCGCAGGCGGTATGGACAGGGACTGTCAGGAGAGGACCCCTCCGCTGGTAATATCGATCATTTGGCATGCAGTACTGAGGTCCACCAGCAGGTGTCTCCTGGCAGTTCGGAGCTGTCAGAAGAGCTCTTTCCTGCAAGTATTCTGTCACCTTTGGGCCGCAGTACTGGCGTCCACCAGGAGTCCTGGCAGTATGGAGCAGGTATTCCCCTCCGCAGACAGGTGTCACCTGACCTTAATTAGCAGAGCTGCAGTATAAATACCCGGCAATTGCACACTTATATTGCCCTGGTATTGTCCTTGAGCCCTGACCTGCATCCTGTTACCCGATTCCTGATTCCTGATTCCCGAACCTGAAGCCTGATTCCTGGAACCAGTTGATCCTGTTTCCTGTCTGTTACATGAACCCTGGACCCAGAGCCTTGTACCTGACCCGTCCCTCCTTTGATCCATCCATCCTCTCTTGTCCTGTTTATCTCCCTTCCCAGCTACTGATTCCCTGTTTATGACCCCGGCCTGGCTTGACTACGATTCTGGTACTCCCTCTTGCTACATATGCTGGTTGGTTTAATATCACTGTTTGGTTGTTCACTCTGTATTGGTAGTGTGTTCACATATGCATTTTCCTTAATAAACTTACTTTCACCTATTTATGTCTGGTTCACTCTGTCGCAGTCACACAGTTCTGGTCACATCTGGTTTATGACAGAATACCAGGGCCATCCCTGACCAGAAGTGGCTGCACAGGGGAACCATTTTTGACTCAGTTTGGTTGCAAACATGAATGCCGATGAGGTTATTTATTTTTCTCTGCTGGCATCTGAAAGTGGTGATTATTGCCGCCAGGCTTTGAAAGGATGGTCTAGTGACCATTTGTTTGCAACTATATGTTTGGCTCACTCCCTGGTCGATCAGGGTTATATATTGTTTGGGGAGGTGCAGCCTTTGATCAAGATATGTACTGAGCTGGCCCTGCCCTGTATTCCAGAGGGCCGTGATGATTTCACTCCTCCTTTTGATATGAATCAGGTTGTATCTCTAGTGTGGCTTTTTGAAGATGATCCAGACGATTTTTGTGAGCACTACTCAGCCTGTTCCCCACAGGTGATTGCTGAGTGCATTGTGTCTGCTCAGTCTTTTGTTAGACAGGGAGTTTTAAAAGCACAGTTTGTACAACCTATATTTTTCAGCATGGTCTGACATGGTGCAAGCAGCTCCAGCCAAACAAACCACCTCTGCCACCAAACACCAGCCTACCCAAATGTATGTGTCCCCATCACCCATGTCAACCTCAGTTGCAGCTCAGTATACACTGCTCCCAACCAAATACTCATATCCGGTCTCTGCTCCCTGTACCTACCCTGCATTCAATCCACCTGCCGCTTCTCAGCTGCCTATAGGTCCACAGGAACTTCCCCCAGCTACTGTTACCTCTTCTCTACCATATACCAATCCTCCTCTCCAGTCTGCTGCACCCCTCACCTACAGAGCTTCAGTGGCTAAGCCAAAGAAAAAAACGAAAGTTTTTTCTGACCAAGATGATCCTGCCAGTAACCCAACCTGCCTCCGCACCAGCTAATCCGATCCAGTCTGACGTCCCAGTGCCTGTTATCCAGTCTGATGTCCCAGTGCCTGTTATCCAATCTGATTTCCTGGTACCCGCCTTCCAGTCGGAGGTGCCAGTGTTCCAGCCAGAGGTGCTAGTGTTGCAGCCTGAGGGTCCAGTGTTCCAGCCTGAGGGTCCAGTGTTCCAGCCTGAGGTGCTAGTGTTCCAGCCTGAGGTGCGAGTGTTCCAGCCTGAGGGGCCATGTTCCAGCCGGAGGGGCCAGTGTTCCAGCCTGAGGTGCCAGTGTTCCAGCCTGAGGTGCCAGTGTTCCAGCCGGAGGGGCCAGTGTTCCAGCCAGAGGGGCCAGTGTTCCAGCCTGAGGTGCCAGTGTTCCAGCCGGAGGTGCCAGTGCCCACTTTCCAGCCTGATGTGCCCGCTTTCCAGCCTGATGTGCCCGCTCTCCAGCCTGATGAGCCCGTTTTCCAGCCTGATGTGCCACTGTCTGCTGCCCAGCCTGATGACCCGAAGCTTGCTGCCCAGCATGATGACCCGAAGCTTGCTGCCCAGCCTGATGACCTGGAGCTTGCTGCCCAGGCTGATGACCCAGAACTTGCTGCCCAGCCTGTGCCCATGCCCGCTGCCCAGCTTGAAGTGCCCGTGCCTGCTGCCCAGTCTGATGTGCCTGCTGCCCAGCTTGAAGTGCCCGTGCCTGCTGCCCAGCTTGAAGTGCCTGCTGCCCAGCTTGAAATGCCTGCTGCCCAGCTTGAAGTGCCTGTACCTGCTGCTCCGCTTGATGTGCCCGTGCCTGTTGCCCAGCTTGATGTGCCTGCTGCCCAGCTTGATGTGCATGTTCCTGCTGTCCCACTTGATGGGCCTGCTACCCCACTTGATGTGCCTGCTGCCCAGCTTGAAGTGTCCTTGCCTGCTGCCCAGCTTGAAGTGCCCGTGCCTGCTGCCCAGCTTGAAGTGCCCGTGCCTGCTGCCCAGCTTGAAGTGCCCGTGCCTGCTGCCCAGCTTGAAGTGTTCCTGTCTGCTGCCCAGCTTGAAGTGCCCGTGCCTGCTGCCCAGCTCGAAGTGCCCGTGCCTGCTGCCCAGCTTGAAGTGTTCCTGTCTGCTGCCCAGCTTGAAGTGCCTGTGCCTACTGCCCAGCTTGAAGTACCCATGCCTGCTGCCCAGCTTGAAGTGTTCCTGTCTGCTGCCCAGCTTGAAGTGCCTGTGCCTGCTGCCCAGCTTGGAGTGCCCGTGCCTGCTGCCCAGCTTGGAGTGCACGTGCCTGCTGCCCAGCTTGAAGTGCCCGTGCCTGCTGCCCAGCTTGAAGTGTTGCTGTCTGCTGCCCAGCTTGAAGTGCTTGTGCCTGCTGCCCAGCTTGAAGTGCCTGCTGCCCAGCTTGGAGTGCCTGTGCCTGCTGCCCAGCTTGGAGTGGCGGTGCCTTCTGCCCAGCTTGAAGTGTTCCTGTCTGCTGCCTAGCTTGAAGTGTTCCCGTCTGCTGCCCAGCTTGAAGTGCCTGTGCCTGCTGCCCAGCTTGGAGTGCCTGTGCCTGCTGCGCAGCTTGGAGTGCCTGTGCCTGCTGCGCAGTTTGAAGTGCCTGTGTCTGCTGCCCAGTTTGAAATGCCTGCTGCCCAGCTTGAAGTGCCCGCTGCCCAGCTTGAAGTGCTCCTGTCCACTGCTCAGCTTGAAGTGTTCCTGTCCGCTGCTCAGCTTGAAGTGTTCCTGTCCGCTGCTCAGCTTGAAGTGTTCCTGTCCGCTGCCCAGCCTGGTGTGTTCCTGTCCCCTGCCCAGCCTGGTGTGTTCCTGTCCCCTGCCCAGCCTGGTGTGTTCCTGTTTGCTGCCCAGCCTGGAGTGTTCCTGTCCGCTGCCCAGCCTGGAGTGTTCCTGTCCACTGCCCAGCCTGGTGTGTTCCTGTCCGCTGCCCAGTCTGGTGTGTTCCTGCCTGCTGCCCAGCCTGGTGTGTTCTTGTCCGCTACCCAGCCTGATGTGCCACTGCTTGCTGCCCAGCTTGAGGTGCCCACTGCCCAGCTGGACACCATGGACTTTCCCCAGCAACGGCTAGTTGGAGCATCCGGAGGTCGCTCCTTCGAGGGGGGGTACTGTCAGGAAAGCCCCCCTCCGCTGGTAATATCGATCATTTGGCATGCAGTACTGAGGTCCACCAGCAGGTGTCTCCTGGCAGTTCGGAGCTGTTAGAAGAGCTCTTTCCTGCTAGTATTCTGTCACCTTTGGGCCGCAGTACTGGTGTCCACCAGCGGAGGAATCCTGGCAGTATGGAGCAGGTATTCCCCTCTGCAGACAAGTGTCACCTGACCTTAATTAGCAGAGCTGCAGTATAAATACCCCTCAATTGCACACTTATGTTGCCCTGTTATTGTCCTTGAGCCCTGATCTGCATCCTGTTACCCTGATTCCTGATTCCTGAACCTGAAGCCTGAATCTGAAGCGTGATTCCTGGAACCTGCTGATCCTGTTTCCTGTCTGTTACCTGAACCCTGGACCCTGAGCCTTGTACCTGACCCGTCAGTTCTGTGATCCATCCATCCTCTCTTGTCCTGTTTATCTCCCTTCCCAGCTACTGATTCCCTGTTTATGACCCCGGCCTGGCTTGACTACGATTCTGGTACTCCCTCTTGCTACATATGCTGGTTGGTTTAATATCACTGTTTGGTCGTTCACTCTGTATTGGTGGTGTGTTCACATATGCATTTTCCTTAATAAACTTACTTTCACCTGTTTATGTCTGGTTCACTCTGTCGCAGTTACACAGTTCTGGTCACACCTGGTTTATGACAGAATACCAGGGCCATCCCTGACCAGAAGTGGCTGCACAGGGGAACCATTTTTGACTCAGTTTGGTTGCAAACATGAATGCCGATGAGGTTATTTATTTTTCTCTGCTGGCATCTGAAAGTGGTGATTAGAGGTAGGAGAATGTGGAGAATTCTAGACCCTGGGGCTCCACAGCCAGCCCATAAATGCAGTCTCTGCGCACTGAACAGATCCTAGCAGAATAGGGAAGCAGCTGAGGACCGCAGTGTCCATGCCCTGGATTACAGGCCAGGCCGGCCATGGCGCCCCCCCCCCCGCGGGCCGGAGGCGTAGGAAAGTGTGGTGAGTGGCAGGCTTTACTAGGCCCTGCAAACCACCGGACCCCGCCAGGCACTCAGAAGAGCAGGCTGTATGGTGAGGGGAGCCTCTTACCTCACCACTAGGTGTCATGAGAGGGTTTACCCGTTGGTGGCGCTATCGGTTTCTTGGATCGCAGTACCAGTGTCCACCAGCGGGTGTCTTCCAACACCTGGGACCTGCAGTAAGAGGTCTCTCCTGCTGGTGGCACTGTTGCATCCCTGGGCCGTAGTACCGGTGTCCACCAGCGGGTGCACTCCGGCAGTGTGGAGCAAACAGCACACACTGCGCTCAGCTGTGACATGAGGTCAATTACCACAGCCTTATAAATACCCGGCAAGCCCTCATAGGCTTGCCTTGGTATCTTTCTCCCTGCGCCCTGACCTTGCTGCCTCTATCCTGATTGTGAACCTGTTTCTGTCCTGCTCTGCTCTGATCCGATCTCTATCCCATGCCCATTCTGTTCTTGTCCCTCCTGATTCCCTTGGATCCCTGCCCTGCAGCTTAACCATCCATCCTCTCCCTGTCCTACTGGTTTCCCGTCCTTGCCCATCTGCTGACCTCCCTGTGTATGACCCTGGCCTGGCTTTGTTTACGATTCCGGTATCTCCATTTGCTTGTATATATTGTTGTTTGTAGTGGGTTTGTTGTGTTGGTTTTGCACTGTTTATATTCCTTTTACTTGTCACTTGTTCACTTACATGTGTTTCTGGTCTCCTCTGTGCAGTCCACACGGTCTGGTCAATTAGATCCCCTGACACTAGGTCAGCGACAGCGACAGCTCCTTCTAGCAGGATGGAGGCCGGGAAGATGGCGGCGGTCGCGAGTGAGCTGGGTCGGCATCTCTCTTGCTGATCCCGGGCGGGTCTTGTCCAATATGAACACCGGCTGCACCAGGTTATTGTCAGGGCTGGGCTCAGCCCTTCCTTCTCTGAGCTGGCTGCTCAGCTGTCGGCTAAATGTATTTCATGTCTCCTTATCGAAACCTTTGGTCTGCAACTGCTTTACCACCTCGGTGCTACGTCCTCACCCTATACAGGTTGAGAACCATGAGGAGTATGAAGTACAATCCATTGTTGACTCTTGTAGATTCAATGGGCACATACAGTACCTGGTGCATTGGAAGGGGTACCGTCCGGAGGAACGCTCTTGGGTCTCATCCTCGAACGTACATGCCCCTGTCCTCCTCCGTGATTTCCATAGAAGTTTTCCCCTCAAGCCCTCCTCCAAGAGGGAGGGGTAGTTGAGGAGGGGGTACTGTCAGGGCTGGGCTCAGCCCTTCCTTCTCTGAGCTGGCCGCTCAGCTGTCGGCTAATTGCCAGCTCCTTTCTCTCCACAGTGACTCAGCTGTTGATGATCTGCTCATCAGTCCTGGCTACTTAAAGCCGTCCGGCTCACTTCATCTCTGCCTTCGCCTTTGGACACATCTCAGAGACTTTCTCCTACGTTCCTGTTGAAGACTTCCTCAGCTGACATCCCTTTTGGCTACTGATCCTGCTTGCTGTACTACTAAGTTGATCTCTGGCTCTCTGACTTTGGCATTGGCTGACTACCCGATCTGGTTACTGAACTCTGGCTATGTATTGACTACGCTTACTCTGTTTACCTTTTTATTATTATTAAACAAGTGTGATTAACTGTACTTCTGTCTCGGTCTCATTCATGGTTTCTGACAGTAGGCAAAGGCCATGAATTCAGAAGATGCAGTCAGTCCACTTGTTGGTAATATTTTTTCCAGATTGGATGACCAGGATCACCGCATGGATCAGTTTGCCTTGGCGTTACAAACGCTTCTGAGTCGCACGGCTCACCTGGAATCTTCCACTATGGCTGCTCTGGTAAACCTGTGTTGCAGGCCGTCCCTGCTGCTGCTCCAGTCTCTGTGCAGGCACCCACCTCAAGTATAACCTCTATAAGAGGCATGTCTGGTTCCGCTATGCTTCCCCAATTTGGGGGTGATCCAGTTCAATGCAGAGGGTTTCTCAACCAGGTTGATATATACTTTGAGATGCTGCCCCAGGCGTTTCCCACGGACAGAAGCAAAGTAGGTTTTGTGATATCTTTGCTTTCAGAGAGAGCCCTGGCCTGGGCAAACCCTCTATGGGAGACGCAAAAACCCGTGGTCCTGAGTTACCCAGAATTTGTGGCTTCCTTCAAAAGGGTATTTGACGTTCCCTCGCGCTCCGCTTCTGCTGCCAAGAGCCTCATGTCCATCAAACAGAGTACGGGAACTGTTGCCGATTACGCCATTAAATTACGTACTCTGGCAGCAGAGGTTGCTTGGAACAATGAGGCCCTTGTGGCTGCCTTCTCTCATGGTCTCTTGGATAACATCAAGGATGAGATAACAGCCTGAGATATACCCACTGAGCTGGAGAGGTTAATCACATTTTCCATCCTCATTGAATCCAGACTCAGAGAAAGACTCTCTGTTAAGGAGCGCTGGTGCAAGCCTCCTCTACATTTTTCTCCGAGCTTTGCAGTCCCACCCTTGCCTCCCTCACCTCCCATGCCTCCTGGTACCGAGTCGGTCTGTGAAGATGAACCCATGCACTTGGGCTTCACGCGTCTCTCTGTGGATGAGAGAGCCCTTAGGAGGAGGGAGAGATTGTGCCTTTATTGTGGCCAGGCTGGTCACTTTTTTAAGTCTTGTCCTAGCCGTCCAGGGAACACCCGAACCTTGAGGTTCTGTCATAGACAGACCTTAGGAGGCGTTGTTTTGTCTCCAGTTTCCCAGAAAGATAAGCCCCAGGTTTCGGTTTCCTTGTCTTGGGCTGAGTCATCCGTCGAGATATAGGCTCTAATCGACTCTGGGGCTGCAGGCCTGTTCATTGATGCTGCCTTTGTATCAAAGCACTCGATTCCGCTGCAGCTGCGTGACACTCCACCTGCCATTGAGGCTCTTGACGGGAGACCTCTACAGCCTGGCCATGTGACTCATGAGACTGTTACATTGTCCATGGCCCTAGTTGCCCTTCACCATGAGATAATCCAATTCCAAGTTATTTCCTCACCTAAGTTTCCGCTGGTTATTGGTTATCCTTTGTTACATAGGCACAACCCTTCTTTTGATTAGCTCCGTGCTGAGGTTCTGTCCTGGTCGCCACAGTGCAGTGAGACATGCTTTCAGAAGGTAGCCAGGGTCCTGTGCACCTCTTCACTCTCCTCCCTGCCGGAGGAGTATCGCGATTTTAGCGATGTCTTTGACAAAGGTCAAGCCGGTACTTAGCCTCTACACCGTTCAAATGATTGCGCGATTGATCTCCAACCTGGTGCCATACCCCCTCATGGCCGGGTTTACCCTTTGTCTTGGAGGATAAGGCCATGGAGGAGTATGTTGCAGACATACTTTCTCAAAGGTTTTATCCGCAAGTCCTCATCTCCTGCTGGTGCTGGTTTCTTTTTTGTGAAGAAGAGTGGTGAACTGAGACCTTGTATCGATTCTATAGGGGTCTCAATCGTTTCACGATTAAGAATGCCTATCCCATTCCTTACGGAGTTATTTGACCGCCTCAAGGGAGCAACGGGTTTCATGAAGCTTGATTTGAGAGGGGCACACAATCTCGTCAGGATTAAGGAGGGCGACGAGGTGCGCATGCGCGGGGCTCGCAAGATGGCCACTAACGCCTAGAGCTCCGCTCCCTCACGAACCACCGGCGCCCATAGCACTAACCACAGTGCACATCAGCACAACTGAAGCATCGGGAGACGTTCCCCAAGGTCCCAGGTATGCCCCCATATGACCGGGGCCCGGTAAACCGAAACCTGTGGCCGCAATTGGAGAGAGCAGGTACGGCCGAGACGCCCAAGATGGCCGCCGCTACACAGGCACAGATACAGGATCTCAGCGACACAGGCCGGCGAACTACAGGTCAGAGCAGCTCCACATTCCCCCTCACTTCACCCCAGGAAGACAACCGGGCTACCCTCCTCTGCTGACCCCTTCTCCAGCCTCTACGGGATCCCTGCAGGATCGCTCCCCCTGTGAAGGCCCTCTGTCCCCCATGGGATCTGCCTCAGGTCACTCAGGCCTCCCTCCACATGCCTTCCCAGCCAGTGACCCAGCGTTTCACATAGACTCCCTCTTCCACAGATTCTCTGAACTTTTGGACAGAGGCCTGGCTCAAACAGCAGCAAAAATGACAGGGGACCTGAAGGCAGACTTTATTAATTTAGGGGCCCGAATCGATGCAATCGAACACAAAATGGAGGACACTATAGCTATCACTAACCAACAATCGCAGCACATCAGCACTGTGCAAGATCAATTGGACCTAGCAATGGCTCGTATTGACGAACTTGAGAATAGGTCAAGACGATATAACATCAGAATCCGTGGCCTACCGGAAACAATTCTCAATGTCCCAGAAGCAGTCCAAGACCTGATTAAACAGCTAATCCCTAATATCTCCTCTCAACGCCTTGAATTGGACAGGGCACACAGAGCCTTAGGGCCTCCCAGAAAAGACGGCACCCTAAGAGATATTATCGCTAAGCCACACCACTACACAGTTAAAGAGGAAGTGATGAGACAGGCCAGGTCCTCTCACTCCGTGCAGTGTATGGGACACCCAGTGCAGATCTTCGCTGACCTCTCACCCTCTACGATCCAGAAGAGGAGATCATTGAAGCCTCTGCTTCTCGCTCTCACTCAAAGAGACGTGAAATACAAGTGGGCCTTCCTGTTCGCGGTTAAATTCTCCGTCAAGGGGAAACAATATGCCTTCTCCTCCCTCCCAGAAGGTGAAAAACTTCTCCTGCACCTGAAAATTATCTCCCAGGAAGCCGAAATGGACACAACCAATGCCGGGACCAACTCCAACAAACGTCAGACCCCCACCAGCCCTCAATCTCCCCTGTGGTCAACAGGAAAAGCAAAGAAGGCCAAAGACAACAACCAAACCTGAAACCAGTGATGATGTGAACTGCATCGCTTCTATCCCGACTGTGAAGTGGGGACTGGTTTGATCATCCCCATGAATATAGGGGATCCCCCCGTGCCTATTTATTAGGCAGGCTGGCCAACCGGGCTACGTTTTCTGACTTATCAGAATTTTTTGTTTTTATTTGTGTTTTGCTGGTTCCAAGGAGGGGTTTTTTTTTAGGTTTTTGTTCAATTCTTCCCTCTTTAGTTTTTGCTGCTTTTTACTGGCCCATTGCCATATCTACTAGGCACGGGGGAGCTGTACCTCTCCAGATCAAGAGGGGCGGTACCCTTACGCTTGGCTATGGGGGGGGGAGTGGGATTTTCACCCCCAGTTCTAGGGATTTATAGAGGTCTAGTCTATGGACGCTCTGCTGAGATAGCGATTTAATGAAGACCTAGAAGGTTACTGCACTGGGCGTAGGCTTAGGGCCACTAGTTGGCCACACTGTTGTGAAAACCTGATAGTCACCGGTAATAGTTTAAAATTTTCTTTGTTTTTACTTTCTCTTTTCTTTTTTCCCTCAGGGAAATAAGTTTTCTG
The DNA here is from genome assembly GCF_042186555.1 of Aquarana catesbeiana. Taxonomy (NCBI): domain Eukaryota; kingdom Metazoa; phylum Chordata; class Amphibia; order Anura; family Ranidae; genus Aquarana; species Aquarana catesbeiana. The sequence continues at coordinate 59,391,725 of NC_133332.1, forward strand.
TTGGGCGTTTGGTTTCGTGAGGAAACACATGCACACCCACCTAATCCTTAGACACCCGAAGGTCTCTGGGGGCTAGGTTGTTTGAGCCCAGATGGGCCAGACACACTCCATTTTTTTCTTAAAAGACATAGGGGATTTCTCCTTCCCTGCGTCTTTCCTTTCCTTTCTAGGAGACCTTTTCTCTGCTATCCTTCTCCCCCTCCCCTCCTCCATGTGCACGTCAATGTACCTAATCACATTTTGTGTTTCTGATACCACACACACCCCCACGGAAGTCCCTGATATCTTTCCACCAAGAAGACTGAATGACCATCATCCTAAGACCCGGGTTCCCCCACATCAAAGGGTAAGTGAGGACTGTAGCACTGCACTCCATCTGCTCCATGGCTAATAACACCACAGATGAACTCCGCATAGCCTCACACAATGTCCAGGGAATCAATTCCCAGATTAAGAGGAGAAAGGTCCTCGATTATTACAAACACCTCAAGCTAGACATTGTTATGCTGCAAGAAACGCACTTCCCCTCCCGGTATAGCCCTAAGTATCTACACCCTCACTTCCCACAGTTCTTCTTAGCGAGCGCTGACAACAAAACTAAGGGAGTTGCAATCATCGTTTCCAAACATCTTAAATTTGTAAAGATCTCTGAATTCGCCGATCCAGAGGGCAGGTTCATCCTGGTCAAAGGCACAGTGGGTGACCACCTGTATTCCCTGGTCTCCTACTATGCCCCAAATAGAGGTCAAGTGAAATTTTTTGACACCCTACTGCGCAGCCTCGCTCAGAAACTGGAGGGAACGGTCATCTTTGGTGGAGACTCGAACGCAGCGTTCGATCAGGGTTTGGACAAGTCTAAACCCCTATCGACCCACCAAGGAGAGCCTCAGGATCGCAAAAATAATCCACGCCCACGGCTTAGCTGACACTTGGAGGGAACTTAATCCCAACAAAAGGGACTATACTCATTACTCGTCACCTCATAACACCTATGCGAGGATTGACCACATCTTAACCCCATCCACCCTTCTTCCCCTGATCCACAGAGCTCAAATCAGAGAGTCGGCCCTTTAGGACCACTCCATAGTCACCATATCTCTCAAAACTGGCCCCCTGGGCGGACCCAGGGGACATTGGAGACTGAATGAGTCACTATTATCTGACCCCATCAGGGTCACTGAACTCGAAAAAGCCCTACAAGAATACTTTAAACTCAATAAATCGGAGGATATTTCTCCAGAAACGTTATGGGCCGCACATAAAGCTTTTATACGGGGTAAACTCATCCAGATTGCCACTCAAACCAAACGTGCACAAAAAGCAGACATAATCCGGTTGGACAGGGAATATACCACACTGAAGGCTGCCCATAAAAAGGACCCCTCCAAGACCCCTATTCACCTTATCGATAAAGCTAGACTAGACCTTAATTTAGCACTCACATCCAAGGCCGAAAAGGCTGTCCGCTGGAATGGACAAAAATTTTACACTCAGGCAGACAAGATAGGTCCCCTCCTAGCTAAAAAACTCTCCCCCCCATTAGGACCCTCTCCTTTCCCAAACTCAGAATAAATGGTCAACCCCCCACAACCAACCCTTCAAAGATTCTAGAAGCCTTTCGGGGTTTCTACTCTAAATTATATAGCCAAACAAATACACCAAACGCGAACTTAATCCCTCAGTTCCTGGAGGGTATCTCCCTACCATCCCTAAAAGATACCCATAAACAAAAGATGGAAATACCCATCACAGAGGAGGAGGTTTTAGGGGTCATAAAAGATCTAAGAGGGGGGTCAGATCCAGGTCCTGATGGTCTTTCGGTAGCATACTACAAATCTTTTGCAGCCATACTGGCACCTCACCTGACCTCCTTCTTTAACTCCAAAACCAATGGAACCCCCCTTGACATCCACCTCAATACCGCCTTAATCACGGTCATACCCAAACCTGACAAAAAGCACAAAGACGTTAGCAATTACAGACCGATCTCACTCATCAACAATGACCTAAAAATACTCACCAAAATAATGGCCAACAGGCTGTCATCCTTTATTAGTCAATATATACATAAGGACCAGGTAGGATTCATACCCGGGAGACAGGGTCCTGACCAAATAAGGAGAGCAATAGATATCACCTCGATTCTTCAAACAAACTGGGAAGGGGGGCCAAACCAATCGGGATTCCTTCTATCATTAGATCTGCAGAAGGCCTTTGACACGGTCTCCTGGAAATACATCTTTACCGTGCTGGAGAGATGGGGATTTGGCGACCGTTTCCTAGCAATTCTGCATGCTCTCTACTCACAACCAAAGGCCCAAATACGCCTCCAGGGACATTACTCCGAATCGATAGACATTTTACGTGGCACTAGACAAGGGTGTCCTCTATCCCCCCTAATCTTCGCAATAGCCATAGAAACCTTAGCGATCGCAATCCGACAGAACCCGGACATAAAGAGGGTGACCTGTGGAGACCAGACGCACAAATGTGGGCTTTTCGCCAACGACATCCTCCTTTTCCTGACATCCCCCCTCACTACACTACCTAACCTCTGCCTATTGTTAAGGAACTTTGCTAAAATTTCTGGACTCAAAGTAAATTTCGCCAAATCTCAAGCCCTTAATGTTTCGTTACCACCACAAACAGTTGACTTTCTAAAACAATCCTTCCAATTTAAATGGGGCGACACCTCCATTAGCTACCTAGGTATCACATTGACGGCCACGACGGAAACTCTCTATGCACAAAATTACCCTTCTCTCTTTAGGAAATTGGAGGCTGACCTTACTACATGGTCAAAACATGAATTATCCTGGCTGGGTCGGATCAACTCCATTAAGATGACCTTACTCCCCAGACTCCTCTACTTCTTCCGCTCCCTCCCTATCCCAATCAGGAAAGATCACCTAAAAGCTTTACAGAGTAAAATTCTCCAGTTTATCTGGGGTAAGAAAGGATATCGTATCCCTCAGAACACCCTATTCCTTCACAGACGCAAGGGAGGGCTGGGTCTCCCAAATCTACATAAATACTACTTAGCGGCTAGATTAGCCCAACTATCCTCAATCTACTCACGGTATGAAAAACCAGACTGGGTAACTATTGAAAGACAGGCCACCCCCAAACATACACTAGACTACATACTTTGGTGCCCGACTAAATCTAGGCCGCCCATCCTGTCACCCACTTTATCCCACTCCTGCGCCCTTTGGGACTCCCTCCGACACTCCACAGCCCTGGTCTCCACAGGTCGTCCCCTAGCACACTTATTCCACAACCCTGACTTTCCACCTGGACTTGACATCTCAGCATTCAAATGGTGGCTGGACAAAGGGCTATACCGGATAGGGCACTTCTTCACCCCCAATGGACCAATCACCCTCAAATTCTGTATCAAACACCTAGACCTCCCGGATTCGGAACGATTCCGTTTTCACCAAATCACTCACTTTCTACACTCAATTTGGCAGGAGAAACCGCTCCCCCCTAAATTTACTACATATGAACAATGGTGTGGACAAGCCATGGAGCAGAGGAGAGGCATATCTGTGATATACTCGGCCCTCACTTACCCAACGGACAAAACCACATACATGCAGGCCTGGGAGGCTGACTTCCAATGCAGCAGGGACATAGAGATTTGGCAAGCAGCTCTAACTAAATCCTTTAAGGGGATCCAGAACATCTCTTTGATGGAGGCAAGCATCAAACTGATAACCAGATGGTACATGACCCCTACCAGGTTAGCAGCAATCTATCCCTCGGCGAACCCCCTATGTTACAGAGGATGTCAACATTTGGGCACAATGGCCCACATTTGGTGGGAATGCCCCAAATTACGCACTTTTTGGAGGAAAGTCTTCTCTATGATTTACAAGGTGACGACTTGCCAGATCCCTAGGTCCCCAGAGGTGGCTATTCTTAATGCTAACCTTCCTGGAATCTCGAAGGCTAACCAAACACTGATCAACTTTATATTACTGGGCACTAAAATCTCCATTGCCAAAGCCTGGAAACAGCCGAGGCCCTCGTTTAACGCAGTAAAAAGGAAGGTTTCATGGATTATGGCCCAAGAAAAACTTTCTAGCATCACCTCAAACACCTCCAAGAAATTCCAAACAATATGGGAACCTTGGGCCCAATTTATGGGAACCTCCCTCATACCAGGGGTTCAGGTGCACATCACCACCTAACCCACACCTAGACTACTTCATCCCTCAGTATTAATAGAGGTACACAAAGGCACTCCTTTTCCCTCCCAACCCACCTTAAAGAACCCCCCCACCCCACCTCCCTCCTCACTCTTCTCTTCTTCTCTTTCAACTCTTCTTCCTGTCTTCTATCTCACTTTAATTAACTATCTGGTTGCAATTCAATGGAAAGCTACCATACGGTAAATTACCTAGCTTACGGGGACTCATAACCCCTCAACACTCCTGATGGCCCAGACCAAATGGGCAAAGGAGAAGTAGGGAGATTTCCCCACCTGGCACAGCTAGATCCCGTCAGGGGTGCCGGGGATGGGGAAAGATCCCGTGCTGTGTTGGGGGCAAAGCATGGAGACTGCTTATTTAAAGCTTAGTTAAGGATATATATCAGGCTGTCCTCACCACCAGCCCTTGAGGAGAAGATACTGTATATTATCTGTTTTTTTTTTTTCTCACTCGAATTGTAACCTTTATGTCTCATGTTCGAGGAGGCGTTCCTTCCTGTGCAATCTAAATATGTTAATGCATAATTTGTATGACGTCATTGAAAATAAAAACATATTGAAAGTAAGGAGGGCGACGAGTGAAAAACTGCGTTTAATACCAGATCAGGTTATTATGAGTATCTCGTAATGCCTTTTGGCCTTTGTAATGCTCCAGCAGTTTTCCAGGAGTTCATTAACGATGTCCTCCGAGATTTGTTGCAGTTATGTGTGGTGGTTTATCTTGACGATATCCTCATATTTTTTGAGTCCCTGGAGAGCCACCACACAGATGTCTGTTGTGTGCTTCAGAGACTAAGAGAGAACAATCTTTATTGTAAATTGGAAAAGTGCGAATTCCATTGTGAACAGGTTAAATTCCTAGGCTATGTCATTTCCACTGCTGGTTTTTCGATGGACCCAATGAAACTTTCAGCGGTCCTACAGTGGCCTGACCCGTGGGTTTACATCCTCTGCAGCATTTTCTTGGCTTTGCCAACTATTATCGGAAGTTTATTCGTAACTTCTCGTCTCTGGTCAAGCCCCTGACTGATATGACCAGGAAAGACGGCAACCCACAGAGTTGATCTCCGGAGTCCATTAAGGCCTTTGAGAGTCTCAAGGCTGCCTTTGTTTCTGCTCCTGTGTTGGCACGCCCTGATCCTACGTTGCCTTTTATCCTAGAAGTTGATGCTTCTGAGCCTGGAGTTGGCGCCCTTCTGTCTCAACGTCCTAACTCTGAGTGCGCTATGCATCCGTGTGGCTACTTTTCCAAGAAATTGTCACCGGCAGAATCTCGCACCAATTGCGAGATTGGTGACAGAGAGCTGGCGATCATTTTAGCCCTGAAAGAATGGAGACATCTCCTTGAAGGTACCACTGTGCCGGTTCTCATTCTTACTGACCATAACAATCTCACATTCTTGTCTATGGCTAAGCACCTCTCTCCCAGGAGGGCGAGATGGGCTCTTTTCTTGTCAGCTTTTAATTACAATGTCTCAATCTTACCTGGTACTAAGAATGTAAGGGCTGACGCCTTGTCACGACAATTTTCCTCCACTTCCAAGATGGAGTCAGTTCCGGTTCCTGTGATTCCTCCTGATCGTATTCTGGCTACGGTTCGCACCAGTCTTTCTTCTCCTTTGGGTGACAAAATTCTTGCTGCTCAGGTCGATGCTCCTCCTGAGAAACCTTGTGACCGCTGCTTTGTTCCCAAGAGTACTTCTGTGCTCCAGACTTACCATTCTCCCAAGGCTGCTGGCCACCCTGGGAAGAATCAACTCTTTTGGGCCATTTCCCAACAATTCTGGTGGCCTAGTCTACGTGCTGATGTAACCGCCTTTGTAGCTGCCTGTTCCATGTGTGCTCAGAGTAAGACTCCACGACACCTTCCAGTGGGCCTCCTACAACCCATACCCAATGGAGAGAGGCCCTGGACCCACCTGTCTATGGATTTCATTGTGGAGTTACCCAACTCCCAGGGCAACACAGTTATCCTTATGGTGGTTGACCGGTTCTCGAAAATGTTGCATTGTATTCCACTCAAGAAGTTGCCTACTTCTAAGGAACTGGCTTCTATTTTTGTCGGGAGATCTTCTGCTTACATGGGCTACCCAAGGTGATTGTCTCAGACAGGGGTAGTCAGTTTGTGTCCCGGTTCTGGCGAGCCTTTTGTGCACAGTTGGGTATTCAGCTTGCTTTCTCCTCTGCGTATCACTCGTAGTCTAATGGGCCTGCAGAACAAGCCAATCAGTCCTTGGAGCAATTCCTACGTTGCTATATTTCTGACCATCATAACAACTGGTCAGACCTCTTACCGTGGGCGGAGTTTGCTCACAATAGTGCCTTGAATTCAGCTTCCCGTTTGTTCCTGTTTACGGCGAACTATGGTTTCCAACCTTCCATGTTGCCTGCCTCATTTGTTCCGCAGAGTATTCCTGCGTTAGAGGAGCATCTCCGTGGCCTGCGTTCCACTTGGGCACAAGTCCAGGAGGCTTTGCAACATGCTAATGATAGGTACAGACTCCATGCTGACTGCAGACACTTGCCTGCGCCTTCCTACCAGGTTGGGGACAGAGTCTGGCTGTCATCTCGCAACCTCCAACTTCGTGTTCCTTCTTTGAAGTTTGCACCTCGTTTTATTGGGCCTTTCTGTATCCTTCACAGGATAAACCCAGTGGCTTACGCGTTGAACCTCCCTCCTAGTATGCGCATCTCTAATGTATTTCTTGTCTCTTTAATGAAACCTTTGGTCTGCAACCGCTTTACCACCCTATACAGGTTGAGAACCATGAGAAGTACAATCCATTGTTGACTCCTGTAGGTTCCGTGAGCGCATACAGTACCTGGTGCATTGGAAGGGGTACCGTCCGGGGGAACGCTCTTGGGTCTCATCCACGAACGTACATGCCCCTGTCCTCCTCCGTGATTTGCATAGATGTTTTCCCCTCAAGCCCAGTGCTCCTCCAAGAGGGAGGGGTTGTTGAGGAGGGGGTACTGTCAGGGCTGGGCTCAGCCCTTCCTTCTCTGAGCTGGCCGCTCAGCTGTCGTCTAATTGCCAGCTCCTTTCTCTCCACAGTGACTCAGCTGTTGATGATCTGTTTGTCAGTCCTGGCTACTTAAAGCCGTCCAGCTCACTCCATCTCTGCCTTCACCTTTGGTCACATCTCAGAGACTTTCTCCTGCGTTCCTGTTGAAGACTTGCTTGGCTGACATCCCTTCTGGCTCCTGATCCTGCTTGCTGTACTACTACGTTGATCTCTGGCTCTTTGAAATTGGCATTGGCTGACTACCGGATCTGATTACTGAACTCTGGCTTTGTATTGACTACACTTACTATGTTTACCTTTTTATTATTATTAAACAAGTGTGATTAACTGTACTTCTGTCTCGGTCTGATTCATGGTTTCTGACAGTTATGCAGAGGGACAAGCAGGCAGGTGAATTTGTGGTATTTGGCTGCTTAGATGCACAAATGGCTGAGGATTACAATTAGGAGTCCCGGAGCTCCTCTCTCACACGTCTGCCCCTGTTCACATCCAGACACACTCCAAGAGAACTCAATTTTTAAGCTCGCTGAGGGGTGATGGCGAGAGATTAGAGAAACAGCCTACTGTCTTGATGTACATTCCTAAAATGGTGGCTGACTCACTTCCTCCTAGAGAATTTCCCAGAATGTTCTAGTTCCTAACAACTTTATTAACACATTCTAAGAAACTACAATATGTAGCTAAAACAAACAGCTAAAGCTATACCAGAAAGGGACAGTTGGTGGCACCTGTGCTCTGCATAATTAGCTTGGTATACATCAAAGAAAAAACCAACATATTATTTAATCTCATAAACACAAGTGACCGAATAAGACCTGGTGGGCAGAACAGTTACCAACAAGGAATTTTGGAAAAGGAGAAATCTTTTCTTGTTCCATTGGCTTCCCATACCCCGATTATTTATTATCTATCAAAGATTAAAAAGAATCTGTTTTCCCTCTGAGACATCCCAGTGTCAGTAGCATTGACTCTGTGAAGTCCCAGGTAGTCAAATATATTGATTACTTCCTCCAACCCTTGGTTAAAAATATGCCATCTTACATCAGAGCTGTTGGTAGAGATGTTTGGTATAAACATACTGTTAATCTCATTGAGAATTGCCACTATCGAAGGTTGTTGGCTGGTGACTGCTGATGTGAATTCATTGTACACCATTATTCCACTTGACTTTTTTTTACTTTTTCAGCTGTTCATTATTACCTAGAGAAAGATTCCTATTTACCTATCTGTCATGCCCCGTACACACGGTCGGATTTTCCGATGGAAAATGTCCGATCGGAGCGTGTTGTCGGAAATTCCGACCGTGTGTGGGCTCCATCGGACATTTTCCATCGGATTTTCCGACACACAAAGTTGGAGAGCAGGAGATAAAATTTTCCGACAACAAAATCCGATCGCGTCAATTCCGACCGTGTGTGGCCTGTTCCGACGCACAAAGTGCCGCGCATGCTCAGAAGAAATTCCAAGACGGAACAGCTCGTTCTGGTAAACTTAGCGTTCGCAATGGATACAGCACTTTCGTCACGCTGCAATGTTAAAAATGGTTTAATACAGCGCACTCTCTTCTTCTTTATAATGTGACAAGAATTAAGTAGTTTTGCTGCTCATATTCACACACACTTCTCACAAACTTATTTCGTTACTATTTATCGTGATTCCCTTAATATATTTTGATTTCTCACATCTGACAACATATTTTTGTATATTTTTTATATATTTTTTGGCTTTAATGTAGATTCTTTTTTTGTGTTTGTATTTTATTTTTATTTTGTTTGCGATTTTGATTTGTACTCCCGAAAATGTTTGTGTGTGTTTTTTGTGACAAGTTCCCACAACACCATTGATATGTTGTTCTATTTAATCTGTAGGAGATTGTTTGGTGTTGTTGTCTCTTGTTAATTTCACATTGTACTTTAGAAATGTACCTGAATCGTCACCAACAAACTGCCCTTTTTGGATGAAAACACACACAGGAGAGTATAATTTACCTAAAAAATTTTATTAACGGCTCACAACTAAACAAAGAGGGAGGCAACGCTGGAGAAACTGCAGAAGTGGGTGAAGCCTTGGACCCCCAGGGCACACATCAATAATTTTTAAGCAAAATTGGTGGCCTGAGGAGTCCTTATCTAAGGGAGGGCAGTCTGGTCCAGAAGTCCCAGAGATCATGAACAGCAGCAGATGACATCTGTGTCCCCAGGCTGTGGTCATACGAGAGGCTGCATCTTCTGTCAGACCAGACTGAACCCAGGGCCATCACTCTTTGGTCTTCTTTCCACGCCTCCTTCTACGCGGTGGCTGTGGTGGTGGAGTTGTGGCAGCAGGAGGAGGAGGATGGTCCAACTCAACCACGTCGGTCTTGGATGTTAGTTTCCCACTCACCCCCTTACGTAGGACTTTACAAAGCAGGTCCTCACAGAGCTTGCGTTGACCCTCCTGCATGCCCTGTAATTTGGTGGCAGCCATGCAGGCAAAGGCCTCTTCAGGAGTTGGTAAGGCTCTGAGGGACGCCGAAGCCTCCTGGATCAGCCTGAACGCTGAATCCTGCACGGGACTCGGAGTGGCGTTCCTGGCTCGTTTATATGGCAGGCGGAGGGGAGGGACCTGAGACTCAGTCAGGCTACGACTGGTCCCAGGCTTCTCTTGGCTGACACTTAGCCCCGCCTCCTCCTGGCTGCCACTAATCCCCGCCTCCTCCTGGCTGCCACTAATCCCCACCTCCTCCTGACTGCCACATTCCACAACCTCCTCCTGGCTGAGGTCTTCCTGTGTATGAAAAAGGGACATAGTTTTAGTTTTTTCTTCATCAATCACACACAATTTTCACCTCCTGATTGCTGCAAATTGAATGTTAACAAATATAACAGACTATCCTTCTGAGCCCAGCATTTTTCATTCTTGTCCCAATTTTGGGTGCCCACTACTGTCTATTGATATGTAAAACACTTTTTTCAATCAGCAATTAGTGATCAATAATAACATCTAGTAAACATAATTTATTTATTGCCCAGAAATCTGTAGAAGAATGCTATACCTGACTCCAGCTGGGCTCCTCCACTTCTTCCTGGCTGGAAGGCCCAGGTTGGACATCAGAAGCCTCAGCTGGGGTGGATGGAAGCGTGGAAGGAAGAGTGGAGAGGGATTCCCTGACTTCAGTGTGGTCTGACAGAAATCGCAGTCTCTCGTAGTACCACAGCCTGAGGACATAAATGTCATCTGCTGCAGCTCCGGATCTCTGGAAATCTGTGACCTTCTTGTGTTCCCTAAGATAAGTGCTCCTCAGGCCACCAATTTTGGCTTTTAAATAAGGGATGGTTGCTGTGGGGACCACCGGCTTCACCAACTCCAGCAGTTTCTCCAGCGCTGCCTGCCTCTTCTGTTTGTGATTATAATGGGGGTGTCTCACTTGCCACAGACAGGGCAGCTCCCTGTATTTGTCTATGAACAGGGGCAGGAAATTGTGGTCGTTGAACCCATCCATTTTCTCTGCAAGACACAACACAAGACAAACCCTAATGTCAGGCAAAACTCCCCTAATCTTGTTACAATATAGGCTTCCATTTCGAAGCAGTATAGGCGCAAGTTTAGATCTTACCTTCGTTATCACGATCGGCGTCTCCGGTGCTCCTTCCTCCGCTCACAGATCGTACGTAATACGCACGTGTGTTACGCTTTATACACACTGCATATGCGTATAACTCCGCCCGCCCCTGACGTTCTTTCTAGTCTATTCCCCGCCCCTTTTCGTTTGGCGCAGTGGGGGAAGAGCACATGGTGGATAGACAGCAGGTGCGTGCTAATTGTAGCAACGAGGAGGAGGAGGTAAGGCCGGAGCCTGAAACGTCCCGATCCAGAAGGAGATTTAAGGACTCAAATATGTCCTTTGGGGAGATGTTGGAAATGGTGGACATCCTGAAGAAGTCCGACTATGATGGAAAGTATGGGCCTTACCCCAACCCCAATATCCGAAAGGCCAAGATCATGGCGAAAGTGGTCAGGAGTCTGCACCGGAATTTCGGAATACGACGATCGAAAGATCAGCTCAGGAACCGGTGGTCGGACCTGAAATTACGAGAACATGAGCAGTACAGAAAGATCTGGAGAGTGCTGCAAAAAAGTAAGTAGTTGTGCTGTGTTCCTATTCTTTTTGTCTTTATTACGTTCGTGCTGCTCCATGTGCTTTTAGGAACTGTTGTACAGTTTAAAATGGCAACTTTCATGTTCATGGGCACATTATTCGTTCGGATCAAACATTTTTCGTTCCAACTATAAAATACCATTGTTTAGCCCATATGCATTTGGCCACCATTTTGACGCCCTATACTTGTCTTCAAAGAATTGGGTTGTGTAGATGGCTTTGTTACTAGAATGAAATGCAAACTAAATTCTGTGTAAGGAGAGGACACTCAGCAGCTGTTTACACATCTGGACACTGGAGCACTAGTGTGGGACCACAGAACACCATTTTTATTAGGGGGGCCACACAGGTGCTCCAGTGTATACTATAGGGGGGTCTCCATCTGTGAAGCTTGTACTAAACAGGTAAAGTATTGCAGCTTGACAAAGGACACTAAAAAAGCGACATCTTGGAACTCTGCTAAAATTGACAATTGTACCCCACTTCCAAGCAATGTTTCATCTTTATAGTTCTGACATTAAATATCTGTGTGCTAAGTATACCTTTTTTGTTTTACATAGGGGAGAAAAGACTCGGAGGACACCCCTCATCCGAGGAGACCAGAGCCCCCCCCCCCTCTGGAAGAAGGGGAAATCCCCCCAACACAAGCTGAGCAGGAGGAGGAAGACGTGGTGGAACTAGTCACCACAACAGGTGAGTGTCTGCAACCACAGGCTCAGATAAGAGATGGATGGCGGCATTTTTTTTAAACCAAGTTTATTTTAGGGTTCCTCTCTTTTTAGGTGATCGTGATGTTGTGGATCCAGATCCTTTCACATCCGAAAGTGCCCAGATCCTGATCGGGGAGATCATGGGGTGTAATTTACAATATGAAATCATCAAGCAAAACATCAATGATGTTATTCCAAAATATAAAAACATCATTGATGTTTTGGGGCGAGTTTAAAACCCCTCCAAATCAATTTCTTCTTTTGTGTGCTACAATGTGCTAAATCTTTTTGTGATTTTTCACAAAGCCAAATTTGGAGGATGCACACAGTGTGCCAACATGTGCTATCTGCCATCACGGGAGATCAATGGAGGCGTTTTGGGGGTGCAACAACTTCCTCAATAATAAAGTAGCGGTGAGGAAGGGGTTTCTCCCCCAAAACACGTCCCTTGATCCCCCGTGATGGCAGGTCGCACATGTTGACATTGGGAAATTTGTGTGCATCTTCCAAATTTGGCTTTTCCAGGGGTGATTTCCCCCCATCTGAATGCAATATCAAACACAGTTCCTAAATACTCATGTCTGATATTGCCTTCAAATTCGACCAAATGTGACGTTTGTAAGTTCAAGATTTGTGTCTTTCTTGTTGGTTTTACACAGGCCTGTTTTCTATAAAATGGACATTTTGATTTTGGATAATGCCACCACAAAAATTGTTATACAACAAACATGTTGGTTTGTTTGAAAAACCTTTGGTAAATGCACATGTGATTGTGCAGGTATTAAAAAGATTGTTAATCAAGAATGTGTGGATTATTGTCTCAACGCTACAACACTTTTGGGGTGATGTAATTGTTGTTTTCTGAGAAAATGGGGGTTATTTCCTAAGGGCAAATCCACTTTGCACTACAAGTGCAGTTTCAGTGCAGTTGCAAGTGCACTTGTAGTGAAATGTGTTTTTGCATTTATTAAATAACAGCCAACAGTGCTTTGTATAAGGTTACACAATCACGCCATTTTCTGCACTCAAAACATTTCTGTCAGGGTCAGCTAAAACAAACACAAGCAGTAAATGTCCACAAAGACTTTCTTTTTGTTTTTTATTATAAAAAGGCTTCACAGATTGTCTGGCATATTGATAGCCCCCCTACCCGCAAAGAACTCCAGGTAGCGTAACCGGACATCACGGGCACTCAGGGAGGGCAAGCCAGGACGGCCACTTTCAAGCGCCATCAGTGTGGTTTGATGTATGATTCCGGCCTCAGGCCCAACTGAGCCAGCATAGTTAGCCGAATGTTTCCTTAAAAAGTTATGGAGAACACAGCACGCAAGTATAATATGGTTCAGTTTATACTCCGCCATATGGATGGGTGTCATAAATAGGCGGAACCGGCTGGCCAGGATTCCAAATGTGTTCTCCACCACTCTTCGGGCTCTGGCCAGCCGGTAATTAAAAACCCTCTGTTCCGGGGTGAGGGTCCTCATTGGGAATTACCGCATCAGGTGGTCCCCCAGCGCAAACGCTTCATCAGCAACGAACACAAATGGGAGTCCTTCAACATTGTCCTCTGGAGCTGGCAAGTCCAAGCTGCCATTCTGGAGACGCCTGTAGAACTCCGTCTGGGCGATGACTCCACCATCGGACATCCGGCCATTCTTCCCCACGTCCACATACAAGAAGTCGTAATTAGCCGACACCACTGCCAACATCACTATACTATTGAACCCCTTGTAATTATAATAGTACGACCCCGAGTTGGGTGGTGGGACGATGTGGACGTGTTTCCCATCAATTGCCCCTCCACAGTTAGGAAAGTCCCACCGCTGGGCAAAGTGGGAGGCCACAGTCTGCCATTCCTGTGGCGTGGAAGGAAACTGTTGAGGAAAAAACAATAAACATTACTATTTTTTCACAGAAACATGGCAAGCAGATTAGACACAAACATTATGGGGCAACCTCCAGATAGCTTTTAGTAAGGGGAATTTAACAAGGCCAAAGTATAAGGTACACCTATCATATTCCCCCTCCCCCCCTCTCATGGGCCATTTCTAACATTATAGGGGGTGTGTGGAAATCTGGACAGGTAACCCTCTTCACTTCATTGAGAGATGAATGCCTAAATAATGGGTATTACTTGGAACAGCCCCTCCTTAGTTACACTATTGGCAGCCCACTGGACAGGTAAGAAGTGTCATAATACAAAGATATAAATACACATTGTACACATTTGAGGACATTTGGACATTCTGCTATTACCTGTCAAGATAATAATAGGACACAAATACTTTAAACAGTACCATTTGAAAGTATACAGGCAGACCCTTGCACTACATACTTTGGGGAATTCCTCCATACATCTGACCACAAAAGAGATTGGTATAGTGTGTATGGGTTTGGCAAAGTCAGCAGATAGATGATTGAGGATAGATAGAGAATTGGGACACCACAAAAATAAGCCTCTGCCACTCTGCCTGAATTTAAATCAAAAATAACATTTCCAAACATTTTAGGGGGTGTTTGGGGTAAAGCACTACTTTAGAGCTGATAAAATACATTGTTAAGTGACTACATGAGGTGAATATAGGGCCAGGAGACACCATGCTGGGGAGGTTATTGAAGGGCAAATATGTATGAAGGACGTAAAATAATAATTACATAAAAATCCTGCATGAATGAGGACAAAGGGGACATTCACAGCATATTACAATCATGGTAATTAGGGAATGAGGAAAGAAATACAAGATATTAGCAAACATTCAATACAATAAAATGTGATATAAAAGGATAAAAATCTTACCTTCATATACTCCTTCTGCAGGACCTGTATGATGGCAGAACAGGTCTCTGGGATGATGATACCCAGAGCCTGGGGGGAGATGCCTGTCGAGAACTTCAAGTCCTGCAGGCTTCTCCCTGTGGCCAAATACCGCAGGGTAGCGACCAGCCTCTGCTCCGGAGTGATGGCTTGCCTCATGCAGGTATCCTGCCTGCTGATATAGGGGGTCAGCGAAGCCAACAGACGGTGAAACACGGGGTCCGTCATCCTGAGAAAGTTCCTGAAATCATCAGGATTATTCTCACGGATCTCACGGAGCAAAGGCATATGAGAGAACTGGTCATGCTGAAGCAACCAATTCTTGGTCCATGAACTCCTCCCCACCCTGTTCATGGACTGGACTTGTGTCAAGGTCAGGACCCCAACACCAAGTCCCCGCACAGCACGAACTCTACGAGCAGTACGCATACGAAACATGGCTAGAAAACGGTCGGCTGCTCAGAACGAAGTAACATAACGCACTGAAGAACAGCAAGGTCTGTGAAGAGCGACCTGAAAAACAGTAACGAACAAACAAGAATACAATGACTACCTAAAGTCACGCAGAACTTGCTTGCACGCACTGAAGAGCAGATACAAACCCACAAGCACAAACTGAACGTCAGAAAACGATCTGAAAGCCACGAGTCTGAAAAAGTGCGAATCGTCTCTCACCAAACTTTTACTAACACGAGATTAGCAAAAGGAGCCCAAAGGGTGCCGCGCTTGGTTCTGAACCGGCCTTTTCTAGTCTCGTCGTACGTGGTGTACGTGACCGCGTGGTTGGCGATCGGAAATTCCGACAACTTTGTGCGACCGTGTTTAGACAAAAAAAGTTTGAGCCAACATCCGTCGGAAAAAATCCTAGGATTTTGTTGTCGGAATGTCCGAACAAAGTCCGACCGTGTGTACGCCCTATCATAGGGAATTTTATTATGGATCTCCTTAAGTTTGCAACCACTGATAATTATTTTTGGTTTGGGGGCACATTTTTCCTCCAAAACAGAGGAGCAGCCATGGTGGCTAAATATGCCCCCAGTTTGGACAATTTATTTATTGCAAAGTGGGAGGAGGATGTCATCTATGCCCAGCAGACACCAGAGGTGGTCCTATGGGCCAGGTGTATTGATGACATCCTCCTCCCTTGGGATGGTTACCTCACACCAGTGGAGTCAAGTATGAATTAACTATGAATTAACTATGAGGCCAGCCTGTCAGAAACATACAGCATTAGCTCCGAGGCACACACAAATGCGCAGGCCTGCTGGTACCCGTCTCACTGCGAATAGGCATGCGCCAGTGAGCATGCGTGCATTAACCGTTGACACTGGCACCAAGTGGCCTGTATAAGTGCAGCAGCAGCGTAAGTCCTTTGCTCTCTGATCTGCAGTTCTATCTGTGTTCCTGTATCTGATCCTGTTCATTCCTGTGTTTGACCCGACTTGTTCCTGACTTGGACTTTGAGCTCTGCTTCCTGATTACCTGCCTGATTCCGTGTTGCTGATCCTTGCCTGTCCCTAATAATTCCTTGCCTGTCCCTGATGATTCCTTGCCTGCTGTTTATGCCTGCATCTGACCATCTTGACTTTGCTTGCCTGACCACGCATCCAGTCGCTACAAGCTGCTGCCCTCTGCTGCCTGCTATCTACCAACCCGGGGTCTGCTGTTCCACTGTCCACAGCTCCAGCTATCTGTGCAGCTCTGGTGATGGTCTTCAGCTACATCCAGAACATTTCCTGATAGAAACTTTATTACATGTACGACCACTCATGTGGTGTACATGCTCCAGTGCCCATGTAGCCTACAGTATGTGGACAGGACCACACGGGCACTAAGTGTGTGATTAAATGACAACATCAAGAAAGGCTTCAAAGGGGTCAGAGGTCCATAATAAGGATCCTTCGGGAACTGTTTTCTTGGGCATTGATAGATTTATCCCTCACTGGAGGGGGAGTGCTAAGAAGAGGGAGATTTCTAAATTAGAGACCAAATCAATCTACACTTTGAAATCTTATACCCCCCCCAAGGGATAAACGTTGACTAAGATGTTAATGCCTTTATTGATAACTCTTCAGGCCTCTTATTATACCAATAAAAAAAAATAATAATGTGGCGCTCAAAATAGTGACAAAAAATTGTTAGTGACAAAAAATATAAACGTGAAATAAGGTAAATATACCAGAAGCAACAATATCATATAAATGAATATAACAATATATGTTGTATATGAACAAATTGAACTCAAGGTGAATATTCCAAAAGTGAATCAATCAAAAACATACAAAAGTTCTTGAATAAACAAGATAATGCAGCTCAAAGGTGAATCTTGTGTAGGGAAAAGTCTCTCACACTCCTCCCGGTAAAATCAAACTTAATCTTGTGTATAAAAAAAGGATAAGGTGGCACGCTTACCAGACTTGGTGGACTCGTTTACTTTACAGCATAGGAGTCAAGCAGACATTCATGAGGAGTAACCTCAACCGAATTCAGCATGCGAAGATGATGATCTGTGAATGGGCCACTTCCGATATCGACAGAGGGGATCCACCGGCAGTATAATGAGCTCTATAACGTGCAGTGATCCACATCAAAGGTGAACTTGTTGATCCATGATATGGCAAAGTACTAATGAACTACCAACAGTGTATCAATACAAATAAAGTGCTAATTAATAAAGTGCATACATATAAAGTGCTAAATGAAAAAAGCAGCTAAACTTCTATAGTGTAACCAACACCTCTAAAAATGTATATCGTGTAGTGAAGTAGCGCTACTATAGCACATTTAAAAAAAAAAAAAAAAATATATATATATATATTATATATATATATATATATATATATATATATATATATATATATATATATATATATATATATATATATGAGGGAGTTTCTCAGATGGTCATGGAAGATATAAACTCATATAAAAGTGTTCAAAAGTCCTAAAAGGTGCATCCCATAATATATATTTGAGCAATAATGCAATGAAATCCAGTAAAGTGTATCACATAAAACTAAACTAAAAGTAAATTGTTTCCCAGGAGTAATCAGCATCCAAAAAAAAATCAGGTGACTCAGAGAGGTGATCAGTTCCAAAGTTAAAAATATAAATCAGAGTAGATAAGGTGCATAAGGACAGGTGAAAGAGTCCAAATTAAAAATGTGAGATGGTAAACATGTCTTTCTGCAATCCTCCCCCAGTAGTGCTAGCCTCTCACCTTATTGATAGACCCCAACGGGTCTAATGGGGCAACAGTGAACAACCAGCCTGTTGCTGAAGCTTTCCTCACAGCTTTCAAGGGATCACTGCAGCTTTTGTCCGGACTCCACGGTCTTTTCCTAGAAGAAAGTTTTCTCCCATTCCTATAGATGGGGCAACAGTAAATGACCAGCCTGTTGTTGAAGCTTTCCTCACAAGGTCCAAGGGATCGCTGTAACTTTTTCTCCAGTCTCCACGGTCCTTTCCTAGAAAAAAGTTTCTCCCAATCCGCAAGATAGAAGATAAAAAAAAAGGCTCCCCATAGTGTAGTAGGTTTAAAGGTTTATTAAAAGTGGTTTATTAAAAAAAAGCTAAAAACTCCTTTACAATAAAAATGGCAACAGCAGGCCAGGCAACAAAAAAAAGTGTCAAACAAATGAAAAGACTTCCGGTCAAGGCCGTAGCCGGAAGTGAAGTCACCAAGCTTCTCCTGACTAGTTGCGTCACAACACACGTGACTTCATCCAGGGTACAGGTGCTGGGTGACGGTGGTGATCTTAAATAGCAATACTAATCATGTAAATGGACAAAAAAAAAAAAAAAAAAAAGGGAAAAGAAAGAGTGAAAAAGGAAGAGTGAGAAAAATAAATAAATAAATGAATAAATAAAAAAGGGAAAAGGAAGAGCGAGAGGAGAAAAAATAAAATAAAATATAAAAAAAAAAAAAGAGAGAGAGCGAAAAAAGAAGAGTGAAAAAGGAAGAGCAAAAGGAAAAAAAAAAGAAGAACGAAAAAGGAAAACGAAGAAGGAAGAGCAAGAAAAAAAAAAAGAGCGAAAAAGGAAGAGTAAAAGGAAAAAAAAGAAGAGTGAAAAAGGAAGAGTGAAGAAGGAAGAGCGAGAAAAAGAAAAAGAAGAGCGAAAAAGGAAGAGCGAGGAAAAAAAAAAAAAACAGAAGAACGAGAAAGGAAGAGAAGAGTGAAAAAGGAAGAGCGAGAAAAAAAAATATTAAAAGTACATGATATCAATAATCAGAAATAAAGCAATTTAAATCAAACTCAATATTAAGACTGAGGGGGGCAAAGGATTGCATATCAAATATCCATTGAGATTCTGATTTGCTAAGAGAAATAACTATATTGCTTCCTCTCCAGTGGGGCTTAAATTTTTCAATACCCCAAAAAGAGAGGGAACTGAGATCCTTACCATGAACTTCTGAAAAATGTTGAGAAACACTATGTTTAGGGTAACCTGACTTAATATTTTAAACATGTTCCCTAAGTCTTTTCCAGAGGGGTCTCTTGGTTCTGCCCACGTACTGGAGATTACATGAACATTCCAGTACATTCCAGTACATAGACTACACCCTCTGTTTTACATGAGATGAAATCTTTAATAGTATACTTCTTTCCTGTTGTATTAGCACTGAACTCTTCCTTTTTCTTTTTTCTACAGGTGGTATGACGACAAGCATAGCAAATTTTGCATGGATAAAAACCCTTACCCTCAAAAAAGGTAAAGGTTTTGTTAGACAGTCCAGAACATTTTTTGCTAAGGCTCGGTTCACACATCGGCGGCACGACTTGCAGGTCGCCTCAGCGAGGCGACCTGCAAACGACTGCCGGGGCGACTTGCGAGACGACTTCTGCATAGAAGTCTATGCAAGTCGCCCCAAGTCGCCCCCAAAGTAATACAGGAACCTTTTTCTAAGTCGGAGCGACTTGCGTCGCTCCGATTAGAACGGTTCCATAGCACAGAACGGGAGGCGACTTGTCAGGCGACTAGGTCGCCTGACAAGTCGCCCCAGTGTGAACCGAGCCTTACAGGTCATGAAGTGTGGGAGCCCTTCTATAGACGAATCTGGGAAGTGTAGGTAATACTTGACTTAAATGGAGATCAGCTGTTAGAATCTTCCAGTGTTTTCTAATGATCGTCTCAAATTTCTTGAATTGCACATTGTAATCGAGAATTAATGGGATTTCAGTATAGATAGATTCTGCTTTTTCTTTGTTTTTCAAAAGATTATGTCTTTCAATATTTTTCACTTCTTCAATTTTTTGTTGTAAAATGAATTTTTTATACCCTTTATCTAAGAATTGCTCTGCAATAAATCCCTGGGGGATTCTTTTTATCTTTATGGACCTTTGGGAGTATATATATGACTAGTATTCGAAGATGTATTAGGTACTAGATTAGGTACTAGATATTGTGCTTCTTTTTCATTCAGAAATTTCTTTTCTTTTCCCTTCTCTATTAGTTTGCATAAATCCTTTTTATAATACAAGGTTGGGTTACTCAGAAGTTTTTGATATGTGAGTATATCTTCAAGTTGTTTCTCCATTACCTTCTTATGTGATTCTTTAGAGTATTACAATAGCTCCCCCCTTATCTGCTGGTCTTATAACTATGTTCTTTTTCTCTTCAAGCCGCTTTATTCCTTTTCTTATTTCCATTGGGTCCAATGCCTTCTTTATCTGCATTTTATTTAAATCCTGTGTAACCATTTTTTTAAACACATCAATATGTCCATCACTTCCGGGTGGTGGATTAAAAAGTGATCTATTCCTTAAAGTGCTATGTGCATAGCAGTCAGGGTTGGTCATTCTTTTTGTTGTTTCTCCAGGTTTTGAGAGCATATATTTTTTGATATTGAATTTCCTTGTAAACTTTTGAATGTCCACTTATGTTGTAAATTTATTAAAATTCTTTTTTGGGCAAATTTAAGTCCCTTATCTAAGGTATTAATTTCTTCTTGTGTTAACTCAATACCACTATATTGATGATTCCATTCCCTCTTACTCTTTTTCTTTTTGTTTTTGAGCCCTGCTCTGCATCCTCTCTTCTTTCTACGCTTCCCTTCCTTCTTGTTTCTGGCCTGAGGGATCTCCT